>NC_141828.1:27114429-27265501 GCF_982586985.1 Callionymus lyra
GTTTTCTCTTAGTTTACTTTTTAATGGGGTTGTATGTTATAAATAATATTGTAAGTTTTGTAAATCAGTCCTTTTTTGAATGGATTTAAATTTAGGATATAATACATTGAGTTTGTAGCTGGGGGTTTTGGGTACGATGAAAAATATTTGGATGCAAAACTTCCGGCCTGGAGGTATATAAAAAAAGTGTAACTTTGGAATATGTCTTAATTAAAAAGACGCAAACGTTTTAAAAGAGTCTCAGTCGAACAGATCCCTAAAGAAAACCAAACTTTGATTATGCCAACCATTAAAGCTCTGATCTATGAGAGTGTAACGATCTATATGGAATGGAACCTAAGTGCGAGTGAGAGTCTCAAGCAAAGTTCAAAGCAGGTAAAACAAGAGTACAATTTAATAACAAAGTGAGATTTGGACAAACAAGAGTCCAAATCATCTCGATACATAAAAACCAGAGTCCAATATCTCACAAGAAAAGTACAAAGCCAAATTGTCCACCAATACAGGGAATAAACAGAAGAAGGAAAAACCAGGAAAGAGGTTCTGAAAACAAAACAGAAAACAGAGGTCAAAAACAGTCTCCAAAAAACAACTTAAATAATCAGGCAAGATGTGAAGTCCAATATCCAAAATCCAAGTACGAGGGAAGAAACATGAGAAGAGAATTTGCAGCCAATTACCAACGTTGGGAAACTTTGGTCAGGCACACTGGTCTGGAGGCAGATGGTAGAAGTAGTGCAGATGATTGCTTGATCAGCTCCAGCAGTGTGCCGTCAGTCAAGCCCCAGGGGAGAGAGGAGAAAAGAGGAAGTCACCAAACAAATTAAAACCAAAATAAAAGTAAAACATAACAGTGAGGGCCTGAAAAGGTGATTGCGAGTTAAGGGTGAAAGAGAAGTAATATCGACCAAGTTGAAATGTTTGCAGAATTGAATCCAGATCTTAATAGAATTAGTCACAGAGGGATTAGAATATAGTTTATAATTTAGGGCTTCATTTAGTGGGACAGCTGTCTGTCAGAAATTTGGGAGATAGATGGATGTTAGGCAAGCTCTGATTTGGACCATATAGGTTCTTCTTTACCCTGAAATGCAGCAATCCATTAAGACAATTTTGAGACATTTGCTGCCCAGTAGTAGTAGTAGTAGGAAGTTCGGCAGGTCAAGTCCACCTTCTGTCTTCTGTTTTATTTGTTTGCAGATAAAAAAAATGTAATCTCGGAACTGATTTATTCCAAATAAAAGATGTTATAAATGTGTCTAGTTTATTAAAGAACCATTTTGGGAGCATCTGGAACAAATAGATAAATCTGGGCAATTATGGTTATTTTTATTGTATTAACCCTTCCTGCTAAGGTAGTTGGGAGACTCGACCATCTTACTAGGTCTTCCTTTGTATTTTCTAATAAAATGTCGAAATTTAACTTTAAAGATTTGAAGGTGCCTTACCACCGAGATATATATATATATTTTTTCTAATTTAAATTGTAGAGGATCCAAGTTAGTTCATTTGGCCAGATTATTAAAAGGGAAGAGCTAGTATTCAAATTCAATTAGGAGCCAGAAATATTGCCAAACATTTTTAACAGTTTTATGAGATGTGGGATGCATTTTATCGTATTATTTATGTAGAGAAGAAGGTCATTACTGTATAACAACACTTTATGGATTACATCATTTCTTAAAATGATTGATCCTGAGGGATCAATAAAGTTTTACCCTACCTTAAAATCCCTTCAATGTTTTATTACTACTAATGGCAATCACCAGAGGTTCAATAGCTAAATCAAATAAATACGATGATAGTGAGCACCCCTGTGTATTTGAAAGAATCCAGATATAACACTGTTGATCTTAACTGCGGATTTTGGGTTTGAATATATAATTTTTATCCAGTTGCAAAAGACTGTTTCAAAGCATAATTTTTGTAACACTGCATAACAATAAGTCCACTCTACACGATTGAAGGCTTTCTCTGTGTCAAGTGATAAGACGACCTCTGGTGACTGCAAGGAAGGTGTGGAATATAGAATAGTTTATATAGAATATTTTTAGATTCTCCCTGGTACAAAGCCTGTTTAATCTTTGTGTATGATCAGTGGTATAACCTTATCTAGTATTTTCGCAAGAATCTTTGTAAGTATCTTATAATCACAGTTCTAAAGGCTGATAGTTCTATATGATGAGCAGTTTAGCGGATCCTTGTCTTTTATTATTTGTTATTATCTTGTGAAAAATATCTTCAATCATTGGCAATCATTTCTCAGAATTTTTCTTTATAGTATTCTATGGGGAGCGAATGGCTGATTTAATTGCAGAGCTGGATAGAGGATTGTCTAATGCAGTGCAAACATCTGGATTAAGAGTGGGGATTTCAAAAGAGCTCAGAAAATATTTAGTGACAGAAGGGTCTGGATTTACTTCTGAACTGTAAAGACTTGAGTAACAGTCTTTAAAACATTTGTTAATTTCTTGAGGGTTGTATGTAGACACATTAGTATCAGCTGCTATGTCCTTCATCTGGAAATTATTAAAAGAACGATTCAGTCGGAGTGCTAATCCTTTGCCTGCCTTTTCTCCATGTTCATAGAAAGTTTGTCTCGATTTGTGTAGACTCTTTTCTCCTTGGTGGGTGGAAAGATTATTGAATTCCGTTTCGAGCAGGAGGCATTCTTTATATTGTTCATCTGTGGGAGTAGCTGCATATTTTTTTCATCAAGAATGAGTAGTGTTTGTCCAATTTCTTTTAGTCTTTTATTATGTTCCTTATTTACATGTGACAAATATTTGCCCTCTAATATATGCCTTTGAGGTTTCCCAAAGAGTGGATCGTGAAACATCTGGGGTGTTATTTATATCCAGAACTATATATACAGTATTTGTTCATTTATAAATTGTTGGAATTTGGGGCAAAGCAGAAGTACAGGGTCCAAGCAGCATGTACGACAAGGAGGTTTGTTATCTGGGACGTGTTTATCAGTTTGCAGAGGGGAGTGGTCTGACATGACAATACTATTATACTGGGTATTACTAACTACGGCCATGCAACTGTTAAAAATAATCCATGAAAAACTTTTATGGACATGGGGAAAAAAAATTGCTTTGTCAGGGGGTTCAAGTTCCTCCATGTGTACACCAGACCACAACTCTCTATTAATGATATTAAACCTTTGGCTGTTTTACTAAGCTGGCTATCGTTTTTGGATTAGACCTATCAAGGATTGGGTTGAGGACACAATTGAGATCTCCTGCAACAATTACCTTCTGAGTGTCAATGTTAGGGATTTTAGCAAAGACGTTTAGGCCGAAAATGTTAATTTAAGTTATGGGATTGTTATATAAAATACCTGATAATATAATATATAGACCATTCACCTCCTAAATACATTTAGACAAGTCAAATTCTTGTCTCTCCTTTTCTGAGTAGTATTGCAACCCCCTGGAATTGTGGCTAAAGTTTGAACAATATATCTGGTCAATTAATTTTTTTTCCAGTCTTGTATAATTATTTGAGTTCAGGTGGGTCTCCTGTAGAAATATTATGTCAGGGCTAAATGAGTGAAAATTCAGTAGCGTTTTACTGAATTGCCCATACCTTTCACATTGCAGGTGATAAAACGGACAGAGCCAGCGGTTCTGGGTACCTGATGTTGTGTTGTCGTGTTACCCAAGAGTTGTACATTTGGGTTATACATAGGTCAGATTGTTGAAGCACTGCATTTTTGAAGAATAGTGATTAGTTCTCTTGAAAACAGGTATATTAAAGAAAGAATAAGACATGGGAAACAGAAAAAAAATGAAGCTATTGGTCTCCTAACCCTGAGGCATTACGCCTCGGAATGAAGATCACTCTTACCCCTGTTGAGCACACCATTGAACATATAATACTGAAGTTAACCGGACCTGAGCACGAAATCAACACTCCAATTAGCAAGGATTATATTATCTGAAAGGAGATGTAGGGTGCACACAGACACATGCGCACCTGCATACACCGATGCACTCTCACAAACATACATGTGTGCCAGTAGTGGGCCGTCAGGGCCAGCAAGGCCTTCTCTGCTGGCCTAAACATAATCAGACATCAATACATTTTATTATTATAATTTTTTTTATTGTTTATTTTTTCATAAATAATAATTATGAAATTATGGGTGCCTCAAGGGACAGTGCTGTCACCTTTCCTTTTTTCCCTCTACACGGCGGACTTTACCTATGACTCCAGCAGCTGTCACCTCCAGAAGTTTTCTGACGACTCGGCCATTGTGGGCTGCGTGTCTGGGGGGGCGAGCTGGAGTACAGGTCAGTCATCAAGGACTTTGTTGACTGGTGTGAGAGCAACTACCTTTGCTTAAACACCGGTAAGACAAGGGAGATGGTGATTGACTTCAGGAAAAAGTCCCCACCACATCAACCGGTGAGAATCCAGGGCTCGGACATTGAGCTGGTGGACAGCTTCAAATACCTGGGTGTTCACCTCAACAATAAACTGAACTGGTCTACACATATCAACGGCGTGTACAGGAGGGGCCGAAGTCGCCTCCACCTCCTGGGGAGACTGAGGTCCTTCGGAGTGTGCAGACCACTATTAAGGACCTTCTATGACTCTGTGGTAGCCTCTGCTATCCACTACGCTGTGGTCTGCTGGGGAGCAGGCAGCACGGACCGGGACAGGAAGAGACTGAACAGGCTGGTCACGAGGGCCGGCTCTGTCCTGGGCCGCTCGCTGGACTCGGTGGAGTTATTATTTATTATCTCTTTTATTATTTCTTTTTTCCTTGCACTTTATTTTTTTCAACTGTGCTGTTGTAAAAGTGTGTTTCCCCTCTGGGGATGAATAAACATTTTCTATTCGATTCTATTCTATTATTAAATTATTCATCATAGTAATCTTTCCTCTTGCTTGTGCAAGTTGCCCACTGCTTCCAGGATTGTACGTTCATGTGAGAGCTTTCATCCAATCATATTTGAGCTGTCACGTGTTGCCAGAAGAAATCTACCCGAGGCCTTCAGACGTTACAGAAGTGGCTGTTGTACATTAAAATCAACAGCAGCCCAAGGATTGTGTTAACCAATCAGTTTCGAGTTGGCGACACAACGTGAGCGCTTTGGAAGCTACCCGCGTCACAGCTTCCATGACGCTGAACGCGTTCATGTCCTCTGATTGGATAGCACTGAGCTGAAACGTTGATTTAAGTTAATTTAACTGTTTGTTTTGTTGTTTTTCAACACATTGGCTGGAGCTTGATCTGGTCACTGATCACAAGCTTTAAAGGATTTATCCGCCACATTTCCTTCATGAACTATGTGAGTTAATGCATTATTTTTCTAAATAATGTTGCGATTTATGAGATCAATTGTGGTGCATGTGCGTGTGTTTGTAGCTGAAGCGTGCAGTGTCTGTGTGTATGTGTGTGTGCGTGTGTGTGTCGCTGCAGTTTAATGAGACTTTGAGGATTTTGTTTCCTAACTAAAGACATTTATCATGGTTGATTTCATCGGTTCTCATTCCCGGGCGTCAGAGGCTCTTCTTGCGCTTTGGTCTGAGCTGTTGTGTGTCAATCATTGATATAGTCGGGACTCTCAATGTGATGTAGCTGCTGATTAAATTCTAGCTTTTGTTGTTCCTCCGCGTGTTGTTGTACTACTAAGTATCAATGCAGAGCGTGTCTTTCGTGGCCATGGAAGTAGAGTGATATTTTGATAAAATTCACTAATGTTGTGTTTATTTAATGATGATCTAAACATCTTATTAACCTATGACAGTACATGGTCAGATCCCTGTGATGTATGAAAAATAACCTAAAAGTAGTTATTGAGAGGTGGATTCTTTCACGTGCTTCACTGAAGGCCTATGTAATCACGCTTTAAACCGGTGATTGGAATTATTGATCACTACCGCCATTGTCCAGTAGCAAATGGTCCATAATGAACTTTTTTGCTTTGGTGGCGTAACCACAGAACTTCTGCACCCTGTTCAGTTGTGTGATTGCCCTCACATCTTCTCAACAGGCCCCTCACCTCATTGAAGGCTGCTTGCTGCTTCCTCACAGCAGCCGTGTAGTCAGGGAAGATGGAAATCAGCTTGTTGTTGTAGTGAAGTGGATACTACTTGTCGCTTTCCGTAGGATATCCATCTTTTTGCTGAAGTAGTAAAATTTCTCCACAATTTGCCTCAGTGGCCCCACATCCCATGGACTGCGCCGTAGCCTCCTATGGGCTCGGTCCAGTAGAGATGAAATCCAGGCCGAGCGTATCCTGCAGAAGTTTAGCCACTTGTTGCTCCATTCGTCCTATACTTCTTCCGAAGCTCTCCTCCACAACCAGAAACCGGCATTCGTCTCTTCTTTGGCGTGACTTAGTCGTCTGCTTTGTCCGTCTGTGTTTTGATTTGCGACCCGAGAGCAGCAACCTGAGATTCGAGCTCCGCCACTCTGTCTTAGTAGTGGCTAGCTCCATCCTTCAGCTCCTATATGGATGAAGCATGTTGGGCTAGCTGCTGGTTAGCATTTTCGAGTCCACTCTGTAGGTCCGAGCGAGCCGCCGAGATTTCTACATTACATTTTAAAATGTAACATGCAGTTCAGAGGTCAGAGTGGAGATGGCGAGCTCAATTTTCGCTAAGATGGACTGCTCAGATGACTTGATGGCATTAATTATTGCCGCACTCACCAGATCCTTAGTGTCTGTCGGCTTTCCCTGAGCCCGCTGAGTCCGGGGCTCAGGGAATGCTTGCTCTATCCAGAAATTTCTCCGCTATGTTCTCAAAAAAATTTCGGAAAAAAAGTTATTCTGACAAGTCACCAGGGAGTTATGACCAACTTAATAATTAATTTAGCTTAAATAACTGTTTAGTGCAGTGCCCACATCGTAACTACGTCATTAACTCAGGAAGGAGGAAGGAAGAGAAGTAGTTTGTGTTGAAAGGAAGCTGAACTCTTTCATCATCTTCTGTCAAACATGGTCAAGATTCTCACACTTGGGGTGCTGTGGAACCACGATCCAGGATGGCTACGTAGTTTTGTGGCGCTGACCAACTTCGCACAAAACAACTCTAAAACCTAACTTTTTGAACACTACGACCATTTGAACATGTATAAAGCCAACTCATTACTTCTTTTTGACTCGATGTTGACTCTAAAACGTATTTAGTTTTGTATTTGACAGTTATAGATTCGCTTGTTTGATGGCATGTTCAATATTTCAGTTTCATAGGTTAAAACTAAAATTTTATTTGTGCGGGAGTTGTCAGGCGTTGGCGTAGACTTTTTTGGGATTAAGGTTACCATACCATTCTAGCTGCTCCTCCGAAAGGTGGATCAGCATCAGCCTCAGAGTACATTTTGAGTAAGGGAGGGGCGGTAGGTAATTACATGTTTTTATGTGTGTTTTTCATGTTTTTATCTATGTTTTTTATTTTCTTTCCCGTTACTCCACAAGACAAAAATGTGTATAAAGTAAGTTAGTAAGTAAAATTTATTTATATAGCGCTTTTCGAGACCAGTGTCACAAAGCGCTTAAACAATCAAAACAATACTCAAAAAAGTACACACTTTAAAGATCAAGATAACACCGAGAACAACACAGGAGTTCGAGAAATTCAAGGAAAAGCCTGAACAAATAGAAACGTCTTAAGATGTTTCTTAAAGGAGTCAGTAGACTCCATCAAGCGCAAAGAGAGAGGAAGATCGTTCCAAAGCTTAGGAGCAACAGCCTGAAAAGATTTCTCTCCTCTGGTCCTGAGCCGTGTGCAAGGAACCATAAGTAGATTCTGATCCACAGACCTCAGAGCCCGAGCTGGGGTGTAAGGCTGGATCAGATCAGTGATGTAAGGAGGAGCCTGACCATGAATAGCTCTGAAAGTAAGAACCAGAATTTTAAAGTTGATCCTGAAAGAAACTGGAAGCCAGTGAAGAGTTTTAAGGACCGGAGAAATGTGAGTTCTTCTACTAGAGCGGGTCAGAATCCTCGCTGCAGAGTTCTGAATCAACTGCAGACGAGACAGCTCCTTCTTGTTAAGACATGAAAACAAACTGTTACAATAGTCCAGACAAGAAGAAACAAACGCATGGATTACATCAGATCATGTTCCGACAACATTTTCCTAAGTTTAGAGATTTTTCTCAGTTGAATTAAGGTTACCATACCATTCTAGCTGCTCCTAGCTGAACTTTGTTTTTTCCACATGTAGCATTAGATGTCTGGCAAAACTTAACATGTTCAGTGTAAAAATATAGAGATAACTAGCTGGAATGTTAGAGGATTAAGGCAAATAAGCAAACTGAAACGAGTTATAAGTAGGAATAAGTATCTTAATTAAAAAATAGTATTTGTCCAAGAATCTCACCTGACTGCATCAGATATAAAATCGGTTCAAAAGCGAATACCTTTTCAAATTTCCAAAACAATTCAAGATAAAGCTGGTAGATATGTAATTGTCCAAGTAAATATACTCTCTGTTGAATTAAATTTAGCCTGTTTATATGGACCTTATGAACACAATCCTAAATTCTTCAAATGTTTTCTTAACCTTATCGGAATTACATGGAAACTACATCATTGGGGGAGACTTTATTTGTACTATAGACCCAGCAGTTGATCGCTCTACAGGTTTTGACAATACCAAGAATCAGACTAGAAAACTAATCAAACAATAGACAGGTGATTTAACACTCTATTGGCTACAAATCTCACTCTGGAATAGATTATTTCATTGTATCTCAGGAGCTTTTGTCAAGAATTAGAGATTCCTAGTATGATGTAATAGGAATTAGTGATCATGCTCTTATTACAATAAATATACACGTAGATAAACTTCTTCACATCGCACCAAACCTTAGAGAAGCAAATCAAAGAGTTAGATATGCATCTTAATATTGAACAAAGTCAAGAAAAATAAAAAGACCTGCTCATATTAAGAACCAAATACAATAAAATATCTGCTGAAAAAGTAGAAAAAAAACTATTATGGTTGAAACAAAGTTTTTACAAACTAGGAGAGAAAGCAGGCAAACATACAAAATAAATGCAATCAGAAAGAGCCATTCAATATATTAATACTTCCAAAGGAAACCTAACTTTTGACCCAACAAAAATTAATGAGAGCTTCTGAGAATATTATCAATTAGTATACAAATCAGAAATATCAAAATCTTTAGAAGAACAAAATGAGTTTCTTGATCAGTTTCAATTCCAAACATTAACAGCAGATGCAAAAAATAATTAAATTTAACTATTGAAGAAATTTCAAATACTTTTCAAAGTATGAAAAGTGCGAAAGCATCAGGACCTGATTGTCTATAATCAGAATTTTTACAAAAAGTTCAAAGAAAAATTGATTACTCCAGTGTTCAATATGTTTAATGAATCTTTTCAAAATGAAAGACTTCCAGGCTCACTAAGAATGGCTGTGATAACCTTAATTTTAACAACAGGGAAGCCAGTTACAGAACGCTCATCTTTCAGACCCACACCTTTACTGATACAAAAGTATTGTGCAAATTGCTTGCCCAGAGATTAGAACGCTATGTCCATTTTTGATACATAACGATCAAAATGGTTTCGTTCAAAAAGTCAAGGATTTCACAACATAAGACTAGTCCTACATATAATACACAAAAATTGTGATGCAAAGGATGCAGCTGTACTATCACTGGACGCCAAACAAGCGTTTGATAGAATATAATGGTCTTATCTTTTCAGTCTTTTACCTAGATTTGGATTTGGTATCAACTTTTTTAAATGGGAAAAAAATCCTGTACAATAACCCAATGGCCAGTATTCTTACTTATAATCTTGTTTCAAAGCCAATAGTCTTGGAGTGATCAACTCGACAGGGTTGTCCTATATCGCCTATATTGTTTGTACTTGCTATAGAGCCATTGGCAATGGGAGTTAGAATGCAAACCAATATGAATGGGATAAAACTTGGTGGTCAGGAACATAAAATATCATTGTATGCCGATGATGTGATTCTTTTCCTAACAAACCTATGCAATAGTATCCCAAGATTGGCAAATTCTATAAGATTATTTGGACAATTTTCTGGTTATGACATTAATGATACAAAATCATCTATAATATTTTTAAATAGTGAAGAAAGGTCAAACCCAAGTATAATAACCCCATTTGTTAAATCCTAAAGAGGGATTTACATATTATGGTGTCTAGATTACCCCTTTAATTAAGTCAATTATTCATTCAAACTATGACCCTCTGATTGAAGATGTATAAGAATCCCTTGATCGCTGGATGACATTGCCTTTTTCTATAATTGGATGTATAAATATTATAAAAATGAATGTATTGCCAAAATTATTATATCTTCTCCAAACAATTCCGCTGCCCTATCGAATGCATTCTTTTTTGCAATAATAAAAAAAAAAACAGACTGAGACTCAGACTACTATATCTCCCCTATGAATGAGGTGGACAACAACTTTCAAATCTAAAATGGTATATTGGGCCGCCCGGTACCATAATGTTTTGTTTCGCAAGTGAGTCACTTCCATCATGGTTGCTCATTGAGCAGGCATCTGTGCCAAACTTTCCTCTCAAGTTGTATTTATACTCTGCAGGTCCAAAGACAATGAAAAAACAAACAAAAAAAATCCCCCCCTAAGAAACAAAATTGACATCTGGTTCAAAGCACATCAACATCTAAAAGAAAGTTGGGGACTTGTAGATGAATGGAATTCTACTCACATTTAAAGAAATCTCCCACATATACCAAGTAAATAAAAGTACTTCTTTAAATACTTAAAACTGAAACATTTGGTATCTTCAAAATATAAATTGGTTAATTCTGAAACACTTTCAAACCTTACACTTGCACATCTTGGGGGAAAGGGTCAGGTTTCATTATATTATTCAACATTGGTATCATACGATGAAGAATCCTCCACTGATAGACGAGAGGCATGGAGCTCTTATGTAAAGGAGATTATCTCCGAGTAATAGTGGAACAAGGCATGCCTTAAAGCCCAGAATCTAACAATCAACACAAAAATTAGGTTACTACAGTATAAGTGGTTGATGAGCACTTACATAACACCTGTAAAGTTAAATGCCGGTCACCTAACATCCCAGATACTTGTATTAAATGTGTAGAAGGACAAGGTACATTGTTTCATTGTCTTTGGAAATGTCGAAAACTGCAAAGGGACTGGAGAGAATTCGGACAGATCTTGTCAAGAATTGTTGGTCTAAATCTACCTCACAATGCAAAGCTATTCATACTGGGGATCTACCCAAAATACTTTGCTCTGTGCCAAGAAAATCCCCTTTAATAGACTTTGGACTTTTACAGATTATTTCCCTATTCTGGAAAAAATGGATGAACCTTCAACAAATCTATGAATAAAAAAAATGACATGTTTTGTTTCACTGGAAAAAATAACAAATGTAATCAAGGGGAGAGCCGAGGAGTTTGAGGAAATGTGGAAACCACTATTATATTTTGATATGGGGTACACAGTCGCCCACTTCAAACTGATGTGAAGTTGTCTACTTATTTTTGTTGTTGTTGTAATGCCTCTTTTATTTTTCTTGATTCAATTAATGTTACTTTTTGTCCAATGTCAATGTTTTGAAAAGAATGTGAAAATCCAATAAAGTAATAATAATAATAATAGTTGAAAAAAAAAAAAAGACGCTCTGTCATCCCACAGTTAAACAAGAGAGTTGAAGCACAGACCTCAGATAACTTTTACATTTTTTTTTTTTTTTGTTGTAAATGGTAGTCGGCGACCTGTGGCTCAGGAGACGCATGCGGCTGTTTCAGCCTTCTGATGCCCACCTGACGAGTAGGAGGTCTGAATCTACGAGCATCTAGAAGAATAAGCCTTACCAAGGGATGACTTCTGGTCCTAAAACAACCAAAACCATCATCTCATACAGTCATGGCTGATGCAAAAACTGCCAGTGTAGATGCTGCACGACCATTGTCCAGTAACTCCTGCAGGAAAAGCAGCATCTCCGAGACTGGACATAAAGAAGGCGTCAGCCCTTTCTTCTTGCACCAGGCTTGAAATACACATCAGCGTGACGCATAAACTTCAGACATAGATGGGGCCCAAGCACCCTGAACAGTTGAAACTGGGAGAGTCCCAGGGAATCTACTCTCACTATCAACATCCAAACCATGAGGCGACGCCCCAGAGTTGGTTTGGAGAAAATGCCACCATCTGGCTTCTGGGCTCTCTGGTCCTACCACTAACATAGCAAGATGCTGAACTCTCACTCTGTGTAATAAAGGTAGCATGGCTTACTGCCACGCGGTCTAGACCCGGTCACACCTCCCTGCCTATTTAGCCTGTTCATGGCACTGTTGTGGAGTTGTCTGGTCGCACCATCACATGTCTCCCTTCTAATTGAGGAGCAAAATGGTGGAGGACCTTTTCAACCGCTAGCAGTTCAAGGTAATTTATGTGTTTCGGTGTGTTCAACCACACTCCTCCCAAACTGTCCTGTCCACACACAAGTCTGTGAACAAATGAGTGTACTGATGTACACAAACCAATCTGACTCCTTTCTGGAGTCGGCCAGGAGTGTTCCAGAAGTCTATGTCCTTTATAGTGATGAAGTCAGAGACGCCTGAACCACTGTTGAAGACGTCTCATATTTAACAAGCCCAGCCTGACCACTGATTGGGTCGCCTCCATAAAACCCAGGAGTGCCATTATATCTCTGGCTGGTAGAGACAAGGTTTTTCGAACCTTGTCCAACTGGTGTAGTAACGACACCCTTCTCTCGTTTGACACCCGAGCTATCATAGTTCTGGAGTCTAGATGCAGATCAAGGTAGGACATTTGTTGACTTGGTTCTAACATGCTTTTCTTCATGTTCTTCATTTGACCAGAAACCCCAATTGTGTGATGCAAGACAAGGGCAGTCTGATTCTGCACCTCTTGTCGAGAGGATGCAAGGATTAATCAATCATCAATGTCACTATTCGGACCCCTCTTGACCTTATTGGCTCCAGTGCTGTTTCCACGCACTTGGAGAACGTCCTTGGGTGCAGGGAGTACCCAAACGGCAGGCAAGTGTACTCGAAAACGTCATCCCCTACTGCAAAACGTAGATATTTTATCAGTTCGGAGGTGGAGGTGCACTGTTCTGCCATGTTTACGGTGTTTCGTCTAACAGAGATACGGTGTCCTCTTCATATATACGACGGTTGTCCTCCTCATACTCGGACCACGCTTTCCTAGCGGGTGAACGAGTCGATGACGCCTCCATTGTGTTAGCCACCGGGTTGGAGCTAGGGGCAAAACCTCCCTGCTGCAGACAAGAGCGAGGCAAGAATACCCAAAAAATATATCCTGAAAAGGTCAAGATAACACAGAGAAAAACACAGGTGTCCCAAAAAATCAGGGAAAAGCCTGCACGATTAAAAAAGTCTTAAGATTTTTCTTGAGAGAGCCAGTAGACTCCATCAAGCCCAAAGAGAGAGGAAGATAATTCCAAAGCTTAGGAGCAACCGCCTGAAAGGATTTCTCTCCTCTGTTCCTGACCCGTGTACGAGGAACCATAAGTAGATTCTGATCCCCAGAACTCAGAGCCCGAGCTTGGGTGTAAGGCTGGATCAGATCAGTGATGTAAGGAGGGGCCTGACCATTATTAGATCTGAAAGTAAAAACCAGAATTTTTAAGTTGATCCTTAAAGAAACCGGAAGCCAGTGAAGAGTTTTAAGGATCGGAGAAATGTGAGTTCTTCTACATGAGCGAGTCAGAATTCTCACTGCAGAGTTCTGTATTAACTGCAGGCGAGACAGATCATTCTTGTTAAGACATGACAACAAACGTTTGCAATAGTCCAGACGAGAAGACACAAACACATTGATTACAAGCTCCAGATCATGTGGTGACAACATTTTCCTAAGTTTAGAGAATTTTCTCAGTTGAAGGAAACAGTTTCTGGTTAGTTTTCTGATGGTTACAAAGCCCATGACTTCAGATGTGTTTTTTGTTGAATGTTTGTTTGTTTATGTTTGTATTTTGTTGATGTACTTTGTGTGTTGACGGTTAATAATTGAGTAGTGGAGAAGTAAGTCATCCTACTTACTTTTTAGACATGTTGGGTAAATAATATTATTGTTGATTACATTATTATTGTTTGACCAATGATATATATATATTTTTTGTTTGTCTTAAGTTCATTCATTCTTGATTCATTAACATATGGTGTCTGCTTTTCCTGAATATTTTTCATGTTGAACTCAATATAGATCTCAAACTAGGGTAAGGAGAGACTTTGTTACAACTTCTAAATCACCAATAGCCATTTTCACAACACATTACCTGCACTGAGGATGAATACTATGGGAGCATTATTCAAAATGAAATACAATTGTGCTTTATTACAGGATTCATATCAAACAATTTACAGTTTACACATCATCACAAATGTCAGGAGTAACCATCAGAGTGAATCTGCACAACTTTGATGGTCTCATCCTCAGGAAAGACTTGCGTGTAGTAGTTTCTGGTCCGAGTCATGGTTCGAGTGACGTCATGCTGTCTTGCTCCTGCTCCTAAAATGCTCTGAAGACCCTTCAAAGCCTCAATGGTCAAGCCCATGGTGTATTTTAAAACACAGGATAAACACAATAAGAATGAGGAGCTGTACATGAAGTAGTTCTGTTCTTCACTTGCTAAATAAACTTTTACCTTGCTGTGAAGCTGCCATGCGAGACAAATCTTTCAGGGAATCCCAAGTTCAGTGTTGGTTCATCTCTTTCTCAAGAATCTTTTTCTTCCTGCCGTCTCCTTACTGCTATAACAATGTCAAATCATCTTTGTCTGAAAGTCAACAGAACCTGGAAAACATTGTGGTACAACATACGTTTTAATAATGTCGTATGATTCCCATCATTTGAAGTGTAAAATCTATTGAAAAAGATTCTGCAGTCTGGTGTACCTACCACCTTGACGGGCACGACCAAGTGTTTCCAACAACAGAAGCCAGAAAACCTTGGCCATAAGCGTCAGCATGTAAGTGCCTCCTGCCACAGAAATGTATTTATCATTATAACCAAACATGACTATTTTAATAATAATTACCAAAGTGTGTATGATGTAACCATCTCACCTGCTTTTGACATGTGTTTGGTGGGCACTGGTAATCGAGAGAGAAAGGAATTGACCTCTTATGGTTAGTCCAGCACCTGTCTGATATGCAGCACTCCATCTCACCTAGATAAGAACATAGAATTGCATTTTAGATTATTTACATGATGGGATGTGCTGTAGGTTTACAAGTTTGTGTACACTTTGCTTACTTCACATCTGAAGTCATGGCCTTTGGCATGAACCACAGAGAGAAAGGTTTAATTTCAAGCAGGCCTGGAGTTCTGGGCAGTTCTTGCAGGTCACTTCCATGCAAAAACAAAACAAAAAACATACTAGTTTTTCTTTTGCAGGTACAAGGGATAGGCAAAGATCTCTCCTCATCCAGCTTGCTTGCTGATCCATGTAGTAGAACTGTAATAGACTGTAATACAAACAAATTAAAGTTATTCTTAACATGCTGCAAGGGAATTGATTTCAGCAGTAATTGGTTCTACGTCATTTGGTGCTCCGCCCTCTAACCGCTTCGCTATTGGTTTATCCTTGATGCCCTGCCTCGTCTCTGAGAAAGCTTAATGAACTCGCCACTCAGCCAGCTGGGTACAATCCACTTCCTATAAAGGCAGGAAATACCCGCCGCACTCTCTCCTTTTCAACTCAGCAGAAAGCTCCTGACAGTGGAATTTAATGATGGCGAATGAATATTGAAGTGGATAAATGTGTGTGCATGACGTGCTAAGACTCCCTGGACAGGGCGGACACACATGTCTCTTCACAGCGAAGGGAAGTGTTCAAGGCTTGTCGACCCACGCCGCCTCAGAGATCCTGATTATGATCGAGACGGTTAACGCAATGTTGTTTAATAAGTGTCTTTCCTCCCCTACAAGAGTGTCAAGAGCAGCCAGTTCCGGTTTTGGTGTCTCGGTGTGTTTCTGAGCGGGAGCGTCATGAAACGGCGTGTCCCGGCACCATTACGCACCGAGGGTTTCAAGCCCTACCCTCGTGCAATCACACGTTTCTCCCACCGAGCTGGATTATAGAGAGTTGGGGGTTCTAGTGAAACCTGCTCGAGTACATGCTCTGTTGTTTCAAGAAATAGAGACGCGGCTGGTGTGATTTCCGTTCCTCATCGGCCCGTCCCGGGGCAGTCACAGTGACAGGCCGAGGGACAACGCCACGTTCATCAGAGCTTTGGTTCTGACAGAAAATTATTCAGCTTGGAGTCGCCTGGTTTTACTTCATTCCAGATGGCAGAGGGAAGTAATCAGGCAGGACTATGCGCTCCAGTTTGACCATCAACCTCCGCGTTATTTAGGTTTTATCTGGACACGCGTGGTGGAATAGGATAAGTTATCCTGTCTAAGAAATTAGGTCTTTACTCCGCTGCAGAAGGATGTGATAGAGACGGTTCCTGCAGCAGAGATAATGAGCGGGTTTTAACCCCGGTACTCCACCGCCACCCGCCCATTTCGGATGACGGTAAAACAACTACTAAGACAGGTGTAAGTCCAGGATATTGGATGACATCTATCGACCTAGCCCTCGAGGATGAAGTGTTTCAATACACTCGACTCCTGTTTGGTTACTCTCTGGCAAACAGGACCTTCACCAAGTGTGTGGAGGCAGCACTAGAATGCCAATGAGAGCAACTTGGGTGAGGAACTATCTGGACGACTGGTTGATCCTTGCCAGGTCAGAGGCAGAAAGTCACACTCACACACAGTAAGTGTTGAGCCATATTGCCGGCCCAGGGATTCATGGTTGCTGAACACGGAGGAAGGATATGCGGGCCTCCCGGACACGTGTATCCAGCCCATTCTCCGACGGTCAGCAGCTCACACGGCGGTTCGTCTGGGCTTGCTGCATATGACGGAGCTCCAGAGATGGTTTGGTTGTCTCAATCTAGACCCTAACCGAGGTTGAAAAGTGAGCCTCCCCGCTCAGGTTTTGCAGGACATCACGTTTTTGTAACTCTCCAGCCAACCTCAGACAGAGATTTCCATTAGGTTGCGTCCTCATTACACCCAGGTGTTCACAGAGGCACCTCTGACAGGGTGGGGATACACCTCGGGTCAGATCTACGCCAGCAGGCTCTGGAAGAGACCGGTGTACAGACACATCAACTGGCTAGAATTGAAAGCAATTCACAACATCCTGCTTTACCTCTCTCCCCCAACCTTCACAGTTGTCGGGGTGGAGTCAGATTGCCAGCCCTTCTGAGTGTGGCAAAGAAGATTTGGCTGTGGGCAGATCATCACCTGCTTTCTCCTCAGCATGTGCCTGGCACACTAAATGTAGTAGCAGACAGACTGTCAATGGGGGGAGTCCAGGACAAATGGGGTCTGTCCGAGTCGTGGCTGCCAGGATGTTGTCTTGGTTCGGTCAAACGGTAGCAGACAAGGAGAACTTCAAATGTCTTCTCTGGTTCTCCCCCACTAGGCGTGGACCGTTTGGCCCACTTGAGTTGGCTGCCCGGCTACTGTTCGCCCTTCCTCCTCCGTGACTCCTCCTCCCCTTGGTATGGGGAGCGAAGCGGGAAAGTCTGAGGTATTGGTGGTTGCGCCGTACTTCCTGGGTAGGGGGGAATCTGATGACAACGCCGGTGCTGGGTCTGCCTCTCAAAGTGTGGCTCTAGCATGGGACGAGCTGGACATTCTCCACACGTAGGCTTTATACCTCCAAATGAGGGATGTTCTCTCGCTGGTGTGCAGACAGGTCCCTGGACCACAGCTCCTGATTGGTCTCCGCTGTCCTGTCACTCCAGCAACCTTGCTGGATAACGGACGGACTGTGGCGACACTGAGTGTTTGCATTAGCCATAGCAACAAGTCACGTCGGGTGCTTCGGCTCGTACCCACCCTCTGGGGGTGCGTTTCATACTGGGGGCCTACAGGCTTCAACCCCCTGTGAGGCCTTCCAGCCCTGAGCGTGATCTCCAGCTTGTGCTGGATTCTCTCGCAGACCTGACATTTGAGCCTCTTGACCAAGTCCTACTAGACATTTTGTTTGAGGTCTCGCTCCTTCTGGTACAGACATTCACAAAGAAAAGCAAGCGAGCCTTGTGCCCTCTCCATTAGTCTGGTCGACAACACAGTTCCTGGAAGCTTGACGTCATGTGAAGTCAGCAGGCGCTGTTGTGTCCCTCATGGCAGCAACTTAGCTGTGGCTGGGCTTGCTGCAAATGAGTGACATTTTGTCTTTTAAGGTTTCTCTCCTTCTGGTCCTGACATCCACGAAGAGAGCGAGAGAGCTTTGTGCTCTCCCCATTAGCCCTGAGTGTCTTTCCCTTTGAGTCGAGGAGTCATCAGTGTCATTGCGTCCGCACCCATCGTTCTGTCGTCCGAAGGTTATAATGAAAATACTCCAACATTAGTCGTCATGAGGGTGAGTAGAAAATGAGAGAAGTTTGAATTTTGGGTGAACTAACCATAACTAAGGTTTTATTTATAGTTTGTTTATATATAGCGTAAAGGCAAACAAGGACAGTGAAACTTATATGGAATTATATTTAATTTCAAAAGACAAAAAGAGTTTTCTGGCTCCTAGGGTTTTCTCCTGTGTGAGTTTTATTCATAGTAAAACCATTCATAGTTTCCTTTATATAGATCCTTCTTTTCTTTCTTTTTTATCGGTGATACTGTTTTTAAATTGGCATAAAAAAAAAAAATCACATATTTACTTATTATTATTTCGTTTTACATCAAACCTTTACTTTTACTATTTGTCGTTGTTTTATTCCACTGTCTAAAGTAAATTTCTTTGGTTTACTTATTAAATCTGATGAAAATAAAAAGTTTTTTTTTTTTTATTATCCGAATTTCTTTCTGCTGTTCTATCACGTGTTTTGATACAATTCAATTGACCCCCCAATTCTAAATCTTGTCAAATTGTTCAATTGAGGCCTTGGCTCCTGCAAGAGTTTGAAAGATGTCTGCGGTCTGTATCGTAACTTAGAGAAATAATAATAAAACCAATGTTTAATTTAATTTATAAGACACCTTTATAGGAAATCAAGGTCACAGAAAGAAAAAAAAAAGACAGTGAAAAACAACAGTATGACAGAAAAGAGAGGAAGTGTGAAAAATGTATTTTCCAGTAAGAAATGAATCACAATATGATTATAATTTATGTAAAAATAATTAAAAAACAAGCCTCATTCATTGTTAATGAAACACTCTGAAGCAGTTGAAGGGAAAAAAAAATGTTAAAAAGAGCAACTGAGGTAAGTTTTGTTTTCTTGTCTGTGTTATTGTGTCCTTGAACAGTTTTGTTCATGTTTATCTCTGGATTCCCTGGTTAGAGCTGCTGAATTCTATCATTTCAAACATCGACACAGAGCCTGAGCCATCACTTTCAAGTCTTTATGATATGATATACATATTGGGACGTCAACGAGTGTTAAACTAAAAGATTTATAAATGTGTATGTATTGTCATCAGATCGAAATCTTGATGCAGAAAAGAGTGCTAATTAAGGATGTTTTTTTTTATCTAAAGGCAAAGATGCTACTCAAAAAACAAAACAAAACAAAAAATATTCTCTGTCTTTTAGCAAAATGATGTCCTGCAGTGACGTGCGTGGATTCTGCAGCAGACGTTACCATGGCAATGTTCTCAGCAGAATATTGAACAACCAGAACCAAGTCTGCATTCAAGTCAATCGTCAGGTTTTTGTGAGACCAGAATAGCTGAACTTAAACTCTGAATAAAAAACAAGTTTAAGAAAAACTTTAAGAACATGATTTGAACCATTTTTATTCAATATTTTTTCTTTTTGAAGACCCTGTGGTTGTTTGTAAATGTGTGTGTCTCACATGGGACTGCTGTTTCAACTCTCCTCCCAGCATGTGTAGAGGGAGCGTGGCCAGTCAGAGAAGCTAGCAAGGGGGCGTGACGATCTGCTCAGGCCTGTTGCTGATTGGAGACCCATGGTTTAAACAGCACTGGATCCCGACCTGCTGTCTCTCTCTCAGCCCCAATGATACTGTGTTGTGATATGTTGTGGCACGTGTGTGCTATTTTAGCTTTAGACAACATTAGTATGAGTACCTGTGAGGAAATTTAGTTAATTTGTGTTACTCCTTGTGCTTTAGAAATACTACATTTTTGTCCTCATTTTGACTGGCATTGAAGTCCAGAAGCCCTCTGTAAACTATGTGAATCCTTGAGGTTGTAGAGAGCAGCCACATGATACTGTCCCAGGCCCTCTAGAATTTTCGGGACTTGATTTAAAAAAAAAAAACAATTAATGAAAGAAGGAAAAAGTTAATAAAATTAAATTAAAATTTCATTAAAACATTGGAACCATATTAATAAATGCGCATTTATTAATGATCAATCTTCTATTCATAGATCCATAATTCCTTCCGTCCACCCCTCCTTTATTTTTTCCTTCTTTATCTATTGTCCATCCTACTCGTAATCATCCATTTCTCAAAGTGGCCCAGAATTTTCCAGTTGTGTGTGGGAAACCAAAGCTAACTCAACCAAAAATGAAGAGATGTCTGTGCTGGGTCTGTCAAGGGAACTCATCCCAATTGGATATGCCCAAAGTTATTACTTTAGACCCTATCCCAGAGGCAAACAAGAAATCAGCTAAATAGCAACAGTGTTTACCGTCTTTATAGATCATGTGATCAAACTGACAAAGTTCTGATTCTGCCGACATCATCATTTTGTCTCAATGTTTGTTCTTGTTGTGTATCGAGTGAAAGGTCTGCTCAAAGTAAGTAAGTAAGTAATATTTATTTATATAGCGCTTTTCGAGACCAGGGTCACAAAGCGCTTTAACAATCAAAACAATACTCAAAACAGTACATACTTCAAAGATCAAGACAACACCGAGAACAACACAGAAGTTCGAGAAATTCAAGGAAAGTTCAAAGGTACGTGGGACACAGTTTGTTCAGTGATGGGGTTCCAGTCCCGTCGGGTTAATGAAGGGTCAAGGCTGCTTTAAAACTAGTTCTGCTCGATTGTGTTTAAGAATGATGCTGACTGATGTTGTTAGTCTTTATCGTGGTTAGCGACTCTGAGATTCTTATTGAGTCTCTCTAACAGCAGCTCAAGTTTTGAGGAAAAATAGGGAAAAAGATTACCACTTTAATTGAACTCTTATTGTGGCCAGGCTTCTGGATGTTCCTGGTCATCAACACTTGAGTGGTTGGCTTGTGGTTACTGGGTATGACCCAGACTGTTTTTAAATTTTAGTTCTCCCCTCAGAGCAGCACAATCCAAGTGTTTACCGAATCTTTCAAGGTGGCCAAGTGTCCTTACAATTTGGGGTGTGCCCCGGCAGACAGGTGAGGGTGCCTGCACCCAGTTCTTGGTACTAAGTAACATCCGCTGTTCTGTGGAGTGTTGCATGGGTGTAGTCAGGCACACATAAATTCCCTAAACTCAGAATGCGTTCTATATTTAATCCAATCACCTCTTAAACTATTCAAGAGTACAAGGCTTCCTGGCGCTGCTGCGACGATGTCCAGGAAACACAAAACAAGTATTTGTTAACAAATTCTATTCCCTCGTCTGTTCCACCTGACAGTGTGTCCCCGTCGCTTGAAGGTGAAACGCAGTTCCTTGTTCTCTTCCTTTGGCAATTCCTTCAAATATTTAGAAAATGCTGTGGGCGAGGCGGAGCTCGTTTTTTGTCAAAGGAAAAAGGTATGAGTTGGACACACAACATTCCAGCAAGCGCTGTGGGATAGCAAAGGAACATGGACGTAATTGGATCCCTTGACAGCTGTTTGACTTTTATCTCCTTCCGGATGGCCTCTCTCTCCGACATTTTAATTCACCCATCCATGCTCATCAGTATGTACAGATCAGTCTGAAGTGCAGGAAGGTGATGATGTTTAACACAATTTCCATCATGCTTTTCTCCCACTAACCGCACATGGTTCAGAACCAGAGGAGAGAAATCCTTCCAGGCTGTTGCTCGTCAAGTTTTGGATCAATCTTCTCTCTTTGCCCTTGATGGAGTCTACTGACTCCTCTGTTGTTCTCAGTTTTATCTTGACCTTTAAAGTATATATTTTAGTAGTTGTTTTGATTGTTAAAGCGCTTTGTGACCCTGGTCTGGAAAAGCGATACATAAATAAATAAAAAATAAATAAAATAAATAAATACAAATTACTTACTTACTTACACTCATCTATTCATGAATTGATCAAGTTAATACAAATGCTTCTTAAGAGAGAAAATGTTGAGAAAAAGCTCTAGGGTTCGCCTCTCTTTGAACGTTGTTTCCGTTTCTGAACTTCCGGTTTTTGCTTGAAAAAGTGTCCAATTCATTTGCATAAGATTTCCAAGTCTTCTGCCCCAGGTCTGCTCCTCTCAGTGGCAGTGCAGGTTGTAACTCGTCCAGGGTCGCAGGTTTGAGGGTCATCTAGAGAGGTGCTAAAAGTTCAGGCAAGCATGTGACCCGAGGCTCCCTCTGTCGTACTCCTGACACATCATCGTTGGATATATGTCATTTGATTCTCTGATAAAGGTCCACACCTCTTAGTCATCTGATATGCTTGACCACAAAGTGCTCAACATGACCGTCAAGTTCAGGAGAGTGACGCAAGGAATTTGAGACGTGATGAAGAGATTGAACGATCATTTTGGATTCTGTATGATAAGATACATTGATTTCAAAAGTAGAGTTTTTTCCCTTCAGATGTCTGTGATTCTTTGCTCTATCATGAACAATCGTGACTTTATCTATTTTCTCGAGCTTTATCTTGATCTCGCTCCCCAGTGTGCAACGTCGCGGAGCTCGCCTAGTCCAGTTGTTTATCTTCTTTATTTTACTTGCTACTTTCTTATGCCGAGTTAAGGCACACAATGCGATCCTACTACAGCTGAGAGAGTGCAGCAGCTTTGGACAATTCGACACAAATGTGCTGGAGTTCTACCGGAAGCTCACATGCTACCCTACAATGTTGCTAAGCAACAGACTGAAGCGGACACGCAGCAGACGGGGAGGAACAGACCGGAAGCTGCGGCGCCTGGTTAGCAACGGCAGGCTAACCCTCCCGATCATACTGTTTGCTAACGTCCAATCACTGGCAAATAAAGAAGAAGATCTTCATGCCAGGGTCTCCACCGAGAAACACATTCAGGATTGCTTCATACTGTGCTTCTGCGAAATATGGCTGGGGCAGGACACCCGACGAGGCAGTAACACCAGACAGCTACACTGTTTTCAGAGAGGAACGCAGCGCTGAAGAGAGCGTCAAAACTCGCAGAGGAGGTACGGCCAACCTGGTCAAACAATCTTGGTGTACTGACAGTAACATCATCTCAATATTCTGTTCTGAAAATGTGGAATATCTCACTTTGAGACTAAGACCATTTTATTTGCCCAGAGAACTGCAGTGCATTATTGTGAGTATTGTGTATCAGACACCGTAGATCCCCTCACAGTAGTAAAATGAATGATAATAAAATGCTATTTAAATCAATATAATATTTAAATATACGTATACATTATCTACATAATGTGAAGATTGAATAGAACAGCTCTTCTAAACATTACATAATACAGCTGCATAATACACCTACTGGTCCCTGCAGAAAAACAATACCGTTTCATGTAGCTTCATCAAATAACAGTATAGTATAACATATTTATTTATTAATCAGTGAGAACTATCATTTTGCAAATAAATCAGGTGACAGCAAATGAAAAAAAATGGTTATAAATATAAATATTCGACCAATAAGACTGATAATAATCAGACATTATAACATTCCAGGTCCTCCTTTAACACCGAAAAGTAAAGAAAAGAGGGTTTAAACATGAGATACCACCTGTCAGTTACGGTCATTCTGTGGAGCTATTCTGTTCATCGTTGGCCTCTATAAACCCTCCTTGTTGAACCAGGTTGTAAAAGTTTTACTGACGTCTATGGAAAAGTGAGGATCTCATGCTACTAATTGTCAACACATTTGTAGCTTCAGTCAGTAATTACTTGAACCTGCAAAAGATTTATAGCACGAGCATGGGTTCACAAGTGCTGATGTTCACAGGAGTATAAGAAGAGCAGAATAATAAAAAATAAAACATCTTGTGGAGGAACTTCTTTACACAATCTGGACAAAAGTTTTTATTATTGTGAAAATTGTTTTTACAAAAGAGAAAATGATATAATTTGTCCTTTAATCAAATTGATATCTTAAAGCATTTTGGATAACTTTTTAATTGATTTATGAATTATTTATTAAGGAATATATTTATTATTGATTAAGTCTAATATGTAAAGACATTTGGTCAAATTATATATAACAAATAAAATCTAAATAAAATGTAGATAATGTATAATCAGGTATAAAAACGTTTCTGACTTATAAATATATAGCATAAATCAGTGACGTGCGTCATGTGTCAGTTTTACAAGAACATTGGGTAAGGAAAGTAATCAGATCCTTTTGATTGTTTCACTCTGTTTCATTGCAGCCATTCGCTAACATCATTTAAGTTCATTTTTTTTCTCTCATTAATGTACACTCAGCACCATCTCTTTAAAGAGAAAACTTTGCAAATTTTTTAAAAAAGGAAAACGGATGAGCAGTGTCTGGTTTTCTCCACAGATACCTCTTGAGGCCATAGGGTTCCATCTTGGTCTCATCAGACAGGAGAATCGTATTTCTCATAGTCTGGGAGTCCTTCACGTGTTTTTTTTGTCAAACTCTATGCAGGCTTTCATATGTCTTACGAGGCTTCCGTCGGGCCACTCTGCCATAAAGCCCAGATTGGTGGAGGCTACCTTGATCGTTGACTTTCGTAAACTTTCTCCCAACTCCCCACTGATTCTCTGGAGCTCAGCCACAGTGATCTTTGGGTTCTTCTTTACCTCTCTCACCAATGCTCTTCTCCCCCGATTGCTCAGTTTGGCTGAACGGCCACATCTAGGAAAAGTTCTGTTCGAAACAAACTTCTTCCATTTAAGGATTATGGAGGCTACTGTCCTGACACAATTCTGTTTCTGAGCTTTTCGGGCAGTTCCTTCGACCTTTATGATTCTCATTTGCTATGACATGCATGGTTACCTGTAAGGCCAGTTTAATTAAACACGGCTGGACTCCAATGAAGAAGTAGAACCATCTGAAGGAGGATCAGAACAAATGGACAACAAGTGAGTTAAATATGAGTGTCACAGCAAAGGGTCTGAATACTTATGAACATGTGATATTTCAGTTTTCCTTTTTTAATACATTTGTAAAAGTTTCTACATTTCTGTCTTTTTTCTGTCAAGATGGGGTGCTGAGTTTACATTAATGAGGAAAAAATGAACTTACATGATTTTAGCAAATAGCTGCAATGAAACAAAGAGTGAAAAATCGAAAGTGGTCTGATTATTTTCCGTACCCACTGTATATAAACCTAAAAGGGCGTCTTCTACGTCATTTGTTTCTCCACCCCTCTAACTGCTTCGCTACTGGTTTATCCTCTAAGCCCTGCCTTGTCTCTGAGAAAGCTCAATGAACTCGCCACCCTATAAGAGTTGGGGAATCCCCACCGCACTTCCTCCTTTTCAACACAGCAGAAAGCTCCAGTAAAACGATCACAGTGGAATGTAATTATGGCGAACAAATTTTGAAGTTGACGAATGTGTGTGCATGACGTGCTAAGCCTCCCTGGAGAGGGGGGATAAACATGTGTGCTCCGTTTGCCTATGCCCAAATCACACAATGGCTGATTGTGTGGCCTGCCGAAGCTTCCCACGGCCACTTGAAAGCGACTGGAAGCGTTCGTTGCTTGTTGAGCAACGCCGCCTCATCCTCAGAGCTTATGATTATGATTGTGACAACCCTGTGACAGTGAGTTACATGTTTTGAAGTCTTCGCTGCTAATGCTAAGCTATCATGTTTCGCTGGTCAGAGCTGGCAAGGTTTTTACTTTCACCACATAACTTCTGTTGTCCAACACCTATCTCTTCTTCTTCTGTGAAGCTGAAAACAATGTATTGTTGAGATTTTTCATTGACATAATTAAATTGATCAAAGAGAAAATCTTTCCCCCTTTGCTGAAACTGAGCCTGTCTCCTCCTCGTGGTCTTCCCTCACTGCTGTATCTCTGGCTGATATTTCAGCATTGGTTAGCAAGATGAAACCCTCCTCTTGCTCAGACAATGTCCTTACTTTTAGGCTGTTTGATTAAATTGGCCCTTGGGTTACCGATATGGTGAACCTCTCCCTTTCCACAGGGATTTTCCCAATACATTTAAACATGCCATTGTGGAGACTTTGCTTAAAAAGCCAGGCCTGACCTCAGTAATTTCACGCCTATTTCTAAGCTCCCTTTCTTGTCCAAGATCTTGGAGAAGGTGGTGTCTGATTATCTCTTTTTGTTCCTGGATCAGAGCGACATTCATAAGAAGTTTCAGTCTGGCTTACGCAAACATCACTCTACGGAGACAGCCTTACTGAAAGTGTCATGATGTCGGCTGACATCGGGTCAATACACTCTTCTGGTTCTCTTGGATCTGACCTCAGCCTTTGACACAGTTGATCACCAGATCCTGCTGAGAAGACTGAGGGATGAAGTAGGACTGCCTGAGTCTGTGTTAGAATGGTTCTCATCATACCTTTCTGGGCGCAGTTTTAGTGTATCTGCCAATCAAATGAGATCTGAATCGGCAGATCTGTTGTGTTGAGTCCCTCAAGGTTCTGTTCTGGGTCCTTTATTGTTTTTGCTGTACTGGATTGCCCTCGGTAAAATCATACAGAAAATTCCTGATGTTTCTAACCACATTTTTGCTGATGACATCCGGCTCTACTGCTCTTTTGATCCAACTGAGCCCTGGAGGCTGAACAGCTTAGTCAATTGTTTTCTAAAAATCAAACAATGGCTGAGTAACAAAAGCTGTCTCGCCTCCAGTTGATTCAGAACTCTGCTGCGAGAATTCTGACACGCTCAAGTAGAAAAACTCACATTTATCCGATCCTTAAACCTCTTCACTGGTTTCCAGTTTCTCTCAGGATCAACTTTAAAATTCTGGTTCTTACTTTCAGAGCTATTCATGGTCAGGCTCCTCCTAACATCAGGGATCTGATCCAACCTTACACCTCAGCTCGGGCTCGAGTTCTGTGGATCAAAACCTGCTAATGGTTCCTCACACACGGTCCAGGACCAGACCACAACCAGACCAGTCCTCTTAAGACATTTTATTTGTTCAGGCTTTTCCTTGATTTTCTTGAACTCCTGTGTTGTTCTCAGTATTATCTTGACCTTTTATGTATATATTTTTATTAAGTATTGTTTTGATTGTTTAATTGCTTTGTGACCCTGGTCTGGAAAGCAGTCTATAAATAAAATGACTTACTTACTTACTTATTGAATAATGCACCTTTCAACCTTTTAAATACATTTAAATGATAAAAAAAAAGAAATTGGTGCTTCCAAAAAGGAGGTAAAAAAGACTACAATGTTTAAAAGATTGATTTAATGTTTTAATTATCAATCCAAATGTAAGATTATCCAGCAAATATTTGACTGTCTTGTTCATTATACCCCACAAAAGAAGAAGTTGAATCAATCTTCCTGTCCAGAGTCAAGCTTTCTTCTTCATATGACATTTGGCCTGATTGTTTCCCCTGAAAGATTCGCCTGATAAATAAATGTCTTTATGATAAATAAGTTGGAAGGCAGAGGAAACATTTGAATCTTCTGGTTTTCCTAGTTCCAAAGACATAAAAACAAGCTTTGAAGTTCCATCAAAACTGTTATTTATTTTTCTATCTCAATAAGGCAAATGAGCACGAGAACAGATGGCTGATCCAGACGAGCAAACCTCACAGTTTGGCATCAAGTTAAAGGGCAAAAAGATACAGTCTCGGTGTTCCTTCATCAAACAACCTCCACCTGACAACTGAATGGCTTGTGCTCGCTGACAACACTTCCGCTTCCGGTAAGCCTTTGATCGGCTGCTTGAACGTGAGCTCTTGTAATAATTGCCAAAAACAGTCATTTTAACGACTACTTGTCCGGATATTATGCACACATCACTAAAGATATGTCTCAAGCATCACGGATCTAGGATCGTGATGCTCTTTCCAACATCAGAGAGTTGATGGAGGACTTCACCCACGACAGTTACCAACGTCCTGTTAGCGTGTTTCCTCCATCGCTTCATCGACTCGGACTCTGTGGAATATCGTTTGATCTCTCGGGTACCGTGCGATTTCCACAAGTGATCGAGTAGGTCTGGAGTACAGGTCAGGAAGAACTCGGACGTCATCGGACGTCATCGATGTTTGATCGACGTTCCTCTCACTGAAGAGTGTGACGACACGTCAGCGCTGCCGTCTGCCCAGACCTCAACGAAAGGTGGTAAGATTTTTTTATTTCCTCTCTTTAATTCGGCTTTTACAACCGAGTTGAACGTGAATGACAGCTGTCACCCAAGTGACTGCTGCTGTTCTCTTCAAAAGATGCCGCTCTGCGCACCTAACAGTGACGCAGCGTCATCAGTGACGTCATAGGTGCTGAATATAGAACTTCTGAATGTTCGCTCCATTACTAATAAATCCTTTACTCTTAATGATCTTTTCACAAGAGTTAATTTGGATTTATTATGTCTTTCTGAGACTTGGCAGAGAGAGGAAGAGTTTATTCATCTGAACAAACTCTGTCCAGTAGGGAGCGCTGTCCTGGGGAAGCCTCACCTCTCTGGTCGTGGGGGAAGTCTTGCTACAGTTTTTAGGGAGAGTTGTTCTTGCAAAGTGATTCAGACAGAGGAATTCACTTCTTTTGAGTCTCAGATGATCTTGGTTGGTTCTACAAGACCTTTCTATTGTGTGTCAATCTACCGCCCCCCTGGTCCCGTGGCGGTGTTCTTGAAAGACTTCAGTGATTATCTTCCGAAAACACTTTGCAGCTAAATGTGGACAAAACTGAAAATCTGGTGATTGCTCCTGATGATAAGATTCCAGGATTGAGTCAATACTTGGGTGACTTAAGTCAGTCTGTCAAACTGAGCCTCAGAAACCTGGGTGTTGTATTTGATAAAGACATGTCTCTTGTTCAACACTGCAGAAAACTGACCAGAAACTGTTTCCTTCAACTGAGAAAAAGTTTGAAATGTTGTCACAACGTGATCTGGAGCTTGTAATCCATGCGTTTGTGTCTTCTCGCCTGGACTATTGCAACAGTTTATTTTCATGTCTTGACAAGAAGGAGCTGCCTCGCCTGAAGTTGATTCAGAACTCTGCAGCGAGAATTCTGACCCACTCAAGAACAACTCACATTTCTCCGATCCTTAAAACTCTTCACTGGCTTCCAGTTTCTTTCAGGATCAACTTTAAAATTCTGGTTCTTACTTTCAGAGCTATTCATGGTCAGGCTCCTCCTTAGATCACTGAAATGATCCAGCCTTACACCCCAGCTCGGGCTCTGAGGTCTGTGGATCAGAATATACTGATGGTTCCCAGGCACGGTTCAGGACCAGAGGGGAGAAATCCTTCCAGGCTGTTGCTCCTAAGCTTTGGAACGATCTTCCTCTCTCTTTGCGCTTGATGGAGTCTACTGACTCCTTCAAGAAACATCTTAAGACGTTTTTATTTGTTCAGGCTTTTCCTTGATTTTCTGGAACTCCTGTTGTGTTATCAGTTTTATCTTGCCCTTTAAAGTATATACTTTATTGAATATTGTTTTGATTGTTTAAGCGCTTTGTGACCCTGGTCTCGAAAAGCGCTATACAAATAAAAATTACTTACTTACTTATGTGTTTAAGTGTCTTAAATAATAGTAAATAATATTCTTCTAAACTAGGTTTATTTTATTTTCTCACTCTGGAAACGTTTTTTCAACAAGAGGACAGTTTCAATTTTACTACAGAAATGTAAAAACTGGGAAGTATATCAGCGTCCTCAGAATATTGTTTAATTTAACATTTTCAAATGTTGAACTTTTCTCTCTCTCTATATATATATAAACGTTTTTTTAAGCATTTAATTATTTATTTTTACAATTGAATATAATAATGTCTATATTGAAAGGTTTAATGTGTTTGTTTTTTAAATTATCATTTAATTTGATTGTTTTTTAATAATTGTATTTAAAAAATTGGATATATTCAAAATTATTTTCTACTCTTATATTCTAAATCCAACCATTAAAAAATAAACGTTCTTTTTTTTTTTTTAATTCGTAGCCTTTTTAATTCAATGTGAAAATGTTGGTATAATAGTAATAGGTATGTCCGTCCAGAATAAGTTCATCATAACAATCTTACGCTTGATTATGTTCTTTGATGGATTAAACAAAAAAATTAATTTATGATGTCAATCAATTATGTTTTATTTTAAAAATATATTGTCTTCATTGGTTTGTTTTCTTTTATATATTTTGTGGTTGTGGCTAAGTCTCGGCTAAGGCACAGGGTACTGGTTGGAGTAGTAACTCATGGCAGAGCTGGCCTGTGTAGCAGAAAAACACCTCTTTATAAAAAGGGGCAGGGGAAGCAAAGTAGATCATTGGTGCAGCGAGAGGTTTGGGCAGCAGTAGAGGAGGAGTGGGTAAGCAGGATGCTGGGAATGCGGCAACAAGAAGCCTGGACAAGATGTGAGCATGCAGTGGACCGCAGAATCTCATGGGCAGAGCTGTGGAAAGCTGAGCCCTGTCGCATACAATTCCTGATCCAAGCTGTCTACGACGTACTACCAAGCCCATCCAACCTGTTTAGCTGGGGGTCGGTGGAGAAACCTGCCTGTAACCTCTGCCTAAAGAGGGGGACACTGAAGCATATTTTCAGCCCCTGTTCAAAGGTCCTGGGTGAAGAACTCTATCGCTTTTGTCCGGGCTGGGGAGAAGCCACCATCAGCTGCCAGAGCGACCTCGTCTGCCCTGCTAGCAACAGCACTAGACTGGGAGTTGAAAGTTGACCTGGGGAAGCAACTGAAATTCCCAGAGTTCTTCGCCACCACAACACTGCAGCCGGACATGCTACCCATCTCAGAGGCCTCTGAAAAGATTGTTCTCCTTGAGCTTACTTTACCCTAGGAGGACCGGATCGGGGAGGCCAATGAGAGGAAGAGGGTAAAATATGCTGAGCTGGTTGAGGAGTGTCGTAGCACTGGTGGCGAGCACAGTGTGAGCCCATGGAGGTGGGATGCAGACGGTTTGCTGGCCAGTCTCTCTGTAGGGTGTTTAAAATCTTGGGCATCACAGGGACCAGTATGTCTTGAAGAAGTTAACAACATGACCCAAAATGGTGCATCACTTACGACGAAACACAATATTTAATTATAATTTAATTGCAGTGGGCTTGTGGTCTCTTACCCCGATTAGAACATCATAGTTCTAGAGTTTTGGCACTGCAATCAATCTGTGGTTCGAGCACATCGAGGCACTTTTCTATGTGAGAGGAATAACGTCTACGACTTTGAATGTGTGACTGAGGACAGGGTGAAAAAAATAATCTTGTCACTCAAATTCTAGAGCCAAAGATTAATGGGGACTAGATCCGTGTTTCCTAAAGAAATACAAAAATGTTGCTGCAGCACCCATCACACACATAATCACTCATTGAGTGAGTGTGTGTTTCCAGCTGTTTTTAAAACTGCAATTGTAACACCCATTTTAAAATCAGGAAACAGAGAAGATATTAAGAACTACAAAACCAACAGCATACTCCCAGCTGTCTCTAAAGTCAATGAAAAGGTTGTAGCTGAACAGTTGATTGAGCACCTTGATAACGAAAAGATGTTGCATCCTATGCAATTCGGCTTCCGGTCAAAACATTCCACTGACACGGCATGCTGTTACTTTCTTGAGGTCATCAAATCCAGGTTGGACAAGGGAGGGGTGGTGGGGGTCGTGTTCCTTGATCTTCATAAGGCATTGTCAACCGCTGAAAAGACTTTTTAATTTCAATCTTTTTGCAAACTCTATCAGTTGGTTTCAGTCGTACCTCGCTAACCGTTGTTAGTGCGTTAGAATCAATGACAAAACGTCACTGTACCACGGGCATCCACAAGGTTCAATTCTAGGGCTGTTACTATTCAGCTTATACATTAACGATCTACCCTGCGACGATGTGGAGGTCTTGATGTACGCTGATGATATGGTCTTCTTTACACACGGCCCGATGCTAATTCAGTAGCAGCTAGGCTCTCTAGAGCAATAAAGAAAGCAACTGAGTGGCTTGACAGGTCCTGCCTTACACTGAACACGGAGAAACAACTACCGGCTTCAGTCCGGAGGGCAGACACCCTCTCTATGTTTAAAAACAATCTTAAACCTTACTGTTTATCCTTCTTTTCTGCAATACATCATCACCTGTGAAGTTTAAACCTACACTTTTTATTTCTCTCCTAGAGCCCCAGGGCCACCTTCAGAGCTGCTGATGATCCAGGATCTCCAAGACGTCATCGGATCCAAAGTTCTCTCCAGCACCTCCATGGACTCTCCTATACTCTCTCCCTTTTTTTCTCTCACTGTATCCTCCCTCGCTCTTCTCTCCATCCATCTGTCTTCCCCCCATCCTTCCTCCCAGTAACAGCAGGAGCCTGTCAACAATGAGTCTGGCTCTGCTCGAGGTTTCTGCCTTCTAAAAGGAATTTTTTTCCTCGCCAACGCGACTATGTGATTCACTTATTGTTAAATTGCTGGGATCTGTTTTTCTTTCTCCTTTGTTATGAAAAGACACTTTAAATAAAATTGAATTGAACTGATTAGATGAGGAGCTCAAGCGTTGTACAAGCATGACTCGGTTTAAAAAGCGTTACAAACAAATGGTTTTCAGGAGTTACAGGGAGGAAGAAGGGCTTTAACAAGTTATTGATTTATGTATTATTTGTATACTCTATTTATTTTCCATGTTGTAAATATGTCTAATGTTAATATGTTAAATTTGGTTTTCTGTTATTAAATGAGTAGTGGGGAAGGGGTAGGTTTAGACGAGCTTATGCTTCATCCTACTCCTTTTTTGACATTTCGGTTCACATTATTAGTATTTTGACTATCGTTATTATTTTTTTCATCATTGGTTTTGTTTGTTTTTCTTAAGTTCTTTTTATTATGTAACTACATAATTCCATCGAAGTAACGTATTAGTATATTCATAATATCATTTCTGTGTGTTGTTAACGTTGTACCTGGCAATGCGGCATTTTCGTACATTTACTGCATATGTCAGTAACATTTGCAACGGGTAAAGTAACTGAGCCTTGGTCTGCTCGCCAGCAGCGCCACTTGTCTGCCATTTCAGAGTTCACTACAGACATTCAGCATGTGCTGTGTGTTCCTGGGAAGGTTTTGCCCAAAGGTCCGGCAGCCTTTCGTTTTCCTGCCGCCCGCAATCAGACTGCAGACAGCCTCGTTCCTGTGCCGGTGCATCATTGTTTTCCAAAGACATTCGTGCCTGCGGAGCTCGCCACAGCTCGTTTTGTTTTCGTTCGCCATGACACTCAGTGGTCGCCCCTTCAGCCCCCTTATGATGGCCCTTTTCGGGTGCTCGGGGCAGGTTCTAAATGCTGGACATGGTTGGGTGTAGAGAACTGTGTGTCTTTAGACCGACTCAAACCAGTCTGTCATCAATGTCCCCCTTCCAAGGATGCAGGTTTATGTCCTGGAGCAGAGCCTTTCTTGGACTGTTTTTCTCCTGCAGATGCTCACCCCGTGGGTATGGACGAGCAGGGTTATAGCATGTTCGGCAGGTTAATAAAGCCTTACGAATACACCAACTTCAAGTTGTGAATGTTCTGAAAATATAAAAAGAAAGCAACTTGAAGAATGTTCATTTTCACTATTCTTAAGTCTCGCTTTCGAGGTTTTCTTCTTTTTAAACGTTTCACAGGATGATCATCTGTCTAGGATTGGGTGCAGATTTGGACTTTATGAACGCGAACCTCGCCGGTTGATCAACTTCCGAATTCCAGCGTCAGCGCATATACTCTGCTGGTCATAATGTACCGGACATGGAGGTTATTCGGTTACCACAGGACAACAAGTGAATTATAGCAATTACAATCTTTATTTTGTTAAATACATATTTTGTAAATATACATCTCCCTCTGGATTAAGCGGTGGGAAGACGATGCACACTTCTGATGCTTTAGTTTTTAACTTTTAGTTTTAACCAAGGTAAAAAAAAGCCTTTAGTGTTGTTAAGAGTGCATAAAACAGGAAAGTCAGGCAAAAATGAAAAAAAGAAGTGACTAAAAGAAGATTATCCCTATGCCAGATGCATCTCAATTATCCATGAGAGTCGCGTTTCAGGTGGTTCTTAATGTGGGGGAGGACCTGTAAGAATGTTTGGTTGTTCCTGATGAAAACAATTGATTAAGTCAAATAAAAGACTATAAACTTCTGCTTTTCTTAGGTGTGATAGATTTAGACCTTCTTTGAACTGAACTTGTGATCGTATGATTCTGGTCGGTTCGTCCAACACGACGTTCCTCACTCATCAAGCTGCACAGAGGAAGTCACTCGAGTGGTTTTTGGTACTTCATTTGTAACTGGGCAATCAATTCTAATTATTCACAGATATATGCAAAGATGTGTCCAGTAATTCCATCACCTACTTCCTGTTTTCTGTGTTTAAGTGTTTTTTTTTTACTTTACAGACAGTATAGAGGTATTTGGATGTTTTTAATTGTCTTTTTGGACAAAGATGAAGTTGGAAACAACTCCGGTCGCTACATTAGAATGACCAAACATTTGACTATAACGCTAAAAAGAACAGATTAATCTGAAAAAAATCCCAGCACAGAGTCAGCATTAGGGTGAGTAGAAAATGGATTTTAAATTTGACTTCATGTGCTGAAACAGCGAAGACTTGCCTACCTGTTTTGTCGTTCTTCCAGTCCCTCCACTCTTTATTTTGAAAAAGAATTCCATCTTTGTCAGTTTCACCGACATCATTCAGCTCCAGATGTTTGAGAAGATGTTGTCTCGTATATTTGATAGACCAGCAGGAAGAACGAGCTCAAGATCAACGCCTACAGATAAACGAAAACCAATGAAACAAAAGAGAGACGGTTTCTTGAATATTTATTTATATATATTTTATCAGAATATTTTTTGAGTCCAGCAGCAAAGATCACATCAGCAAGACAGTCAAAACCATTGTAATGGCATTTTTAATACATCATACATCATGTCCTCAGGTTATTACACCAATTTCTCGACCTCCTGCTGACTCTGGACGTAGCAATAGTTGTTTTCATCAACCTCCGGACCGTGCGTGTCATCACCGAGACTCCTATGAAGTGTGATCTGATCTCACGAGAGCTGCTGGACAGAAAAAAGCGAGTCATGATCGTCAAGAAATAGACTAAAGTCGAATGACTGCAGCAGAATCTGCTCTGTATCTGCGGCCCACTCAGTCCAAGGGTGGTACGACACGTTAAACGAGGACAAAAATTCCAAAACTAGCAGTAGTTACAAAGTTAGAAGCTTTTCTCTTTAAATATGGAATGGTCTTTGCAAATAATCAATAATGAACAGGAATTTGGAGAAGGTCTTTGAAAGCATCATGAATGTTTCTCCCTCAGTTTTTACCTTAGCTTTTCTTCACTACAAAAGTTAGTTTCTGATAACTAAAGGTATATTTAAAGAAATGACAGTGTCATCAAAATATTGAATAAATAATAATATTTAAGCAATTCATTTTTAAAATAACTGATTTCAATACTGATATATTGAAAGATTTACTTATTTTTGATATTTTAATAATAATATTAATTAATTTTATTTCAAGGCCGTCAAGGTTGTCTTAAATAATTCTAATGATTCCCAAATAAATATTAAATGTATTTTTAATGCATAGCCTTTCAAATGTAATATATAAATGTTAAAAGTATTAAATGTACAAAAGTTCCACCAGAAAAATCTGCCATAATGAATTGATACACCAATGCGTGTATGTCACATGATCATCTGCGTGTCACATTATTGGCTGAAAGTTTGATTGAGTAACTCGGTACTCTTTTAATATTGTCTGGTGAGACTATAATACCAACTTTCAAGATAATAAATTACGAATTTAAAAATGAATGAATATAGAAAATATATATTTTATTTATAACAAATACAACCTTTCAATATACAAATATAAAATACATAAAACAACAACATTTCAATAAAATTATTAAAAGTTTTAAGATTGATCAATCAATTATAAATCGGAATTTAAGTTTACTGGTTTTTACTGGAAGTTTAAAGACCTACCTGGAAAAACATCTGATGTCTCGTTCTTTAAAGCATAAACGATAATTACTCTCAGTTCACACTCTGACTCAGCTTCTATTTTGGGTCCCAACAGCGTGTTTGAACAAATGTAGCCTCTGCTCTGAACCTCCAATTATTCTCTCGCTGGATCAATCGTGTGTCCCTGGATACCAGAACTTCTTTGGGATAAGTACTTGTTGGGGAGAAAATCGTTTGCCTCCTGCCTCGAACTACATGTTTCCCATTGATCCTCATTTGTGCATCAACTCTAATGCGGGAAAGACCCTCAGAGTTTTGTAGGTCGAGGGACGATTATCACATCCAGGCTCAAGAACAAAGGAGGTGATTGATCTGTCCTGGGACCACAAGAGAGAAAACTTGAGTGAAATAAGGCCAAAACAACCAGTCATTGTTTGTACTTTTCTGTCTTTAAAAGCTCATTGATGTCTACTTGTTGTTAGATAATAAACTTTGATGCTACTTCAACCTAAATTTTATTTTGATACAATGTATTTGCTCTTTTTTTTATATTATTGATAGGGTCTGTTAAAAATCCTACATCCCTGTAACACATTATATAGGGAAACAGTTAAATATTTAACCATTAAGTAAAGGACATTATAAACGTATTGCTAAAGTTACTAGGTTAACAAATTGATAACAATTGTAGCTATCGACATTAGAGTGTGAAATTTGACAATTTAACAGGTTAAAATCAAAATCCTTTGAAAGTCCAATTAATTAAAATTGTTAAAATGTAGTGTCTTTTTGAGACAGCTGTATATACACCCACTTTGTTTGTACAACAAGTCCCTGGGATTTGGAGACTTATGGGATTGATGAAGCATGGTGACAAACCTCCATGTTGACCAATCACAGCAGAATGGGTAAAGATTTACCAATCACAGCATATGGTAAACAAGATGTCATCTCCAGAAAACCTTTTTTTCAGTGGGTGGGGCTTAAGTTCAATCAATTTAAGTCAATATTTAAATGAAAAGAGAGTTTTTGGGTGGGTAGGTAGGTAGGTAGGTAGGTAGGTAGGTAGACTTTATTGATCCCACTGGAGATCTGCTCTCTGTAACAACAAATGTTCATAGGGATTTATATCCAAAGTTGGAAAATATTTTGTTTCTCACCGACCATCTGTTTTTTAAATTATTCTCCAAGGAAATGGAAATAGCGCAGCTATAATAACGTCTATGCTAGAATGCGATGTTACAAGGTGCGACCTGGCTGCTTCCAGAGTTGATGGTTATTTGACAGCAACACAGAACTACTTGGGTGGTCATAATTTTGTGTAACACAGCAGGCAAGTCATTTGTAAAACCTAAAACAAGATGGGAAAAGATGGCATTAGTCATAAATCCGAACTTCATTGCTGTGTTTGGTTTTCTGGCCGTCTGGTCCTCGAGCTTGAATATTTAGTGGAGGAGAAACAAGACGGCTCCTCCAGAGGCAGCTTTGATGAGAAGAGCCTTAATGTTCTTTTTAGAGATTTCATCATGGAAATGAGTTTGCCGAGGCTGTTGTTTGTCGTCGGTCAAACACAGTTGGAGACACATTCACATCTCAAGGACTCCTTTATAAACAGCGTAGTTTGTTATGCACTTGAAGATAAATCGACTTTGCAAATTGTAGTCGAGGTGTCTGCTGCCATGTTCTGAGTCTGCCAGTGAAAAGATGACTGTTTCTTTTTTTGGTTAGCTGGTAAAGTACAAATTTCATTTCTATTGAGAAAAAAATTGCTTGGATGATGCATGTTTTAAAAAACAAAATGTATATATGTCAAGAGCAAACAAATCAAACAAAGACATTATTTTTATAATCTATGATCCATTTGAAGAGAAATTCAATCAGGTGGCTAAAACAACATAGTAGGCCGTTGAATCAAGATCAATACAAATACCAAGAACACAAAACTAAAACAGAACAAAACAACAAATTGCTTAAGTAAAAGGAACTGTAGTATCATGGCAGGTCTGCAATGAAGTGGCCTTTTGCAATCAATAATAATGCCCCAGTACATACCACAGTAAACATGTAGTCAACACACTCTTAGTAGAGACCAGTACACTACCAAGATTGGACACTGTCAGGACCAGAATAAGACCAAGACCAAAATCTAGACAGACCGAGACAAGACCAAGAAACTACCAAGACTAAGATAAAGTCAAAACCGTTCCAGGTAAAGACTTATACTGAGAGAAGAAATGGAAAATCATCACCGTCCTTTATTCTTTGAGACCACTTATGTTGCCCAAGAAGAGACAAGACGGAGATGCAGATAAATGTTTCATGATCTTAATTAAGTGACTCAAGCAATTGAGTAGACGTGTAGTTAATAACCCCTTAGCTGAAACTTAAATAATTCAAGAACAAGACTGAGACCATAGACCGTGGAGACCAAGACAAATAATGGCCTTGAATAAGTGGTTTCTAGACCTGTCTCGCAACCAGTGAGCAATGAAACCTATCTGTTGCTTCAGCAGCAGACTGGACCCATTTTAATTGATTGGTTTTAGGTTCATTAACAAGAACATGTTTGCAAATGTGAACCAGCAGGAGACCCTTTCAAACATGTAATTTGTGGATTCATTCCTGTCATATCAAACATGAGCCTGTTTGGAGGTTAATGAGCCACAAAATCATTGAAAATCTGAGAAATGTTTCACCAACAACCTTCTTGTTAACTTGTAGCTGATCAAGATTATCAAAAACATAAGAAGCAAAGTGAGAGAACAGTTCAGAGAAACGAAAAAATGTGTTTTCAACGACCCACCCTTTGTGCCCGTGATGAAATTGATCCATCAGATTCAACAAGGAAAACATTTCCCCCTTATTATTTTTACAGCTGCGGGTTCTGTTTCCTCCACTTTCAGAAGACATCAACTGTTAGATTTTGTGTGGAAAAGTGTTTTTGTGAGCAGATGGGAAAAGTTTTGTGTAGCATTGCCTGAAAACAAACTTTTCATTCGGGGCTAGCCAGCCAAGTGGCCATAGGCTGTTAGAGAGTTGTCTAATGCCTAAAACAAACTTTCTATGCGTGAATAAAGAGTTAAACATCATTCACAATGTGTAGCCTGTCTTCATCCTAACTTGACTCTGAAGCAGGATCACGACAGGAGACAAAATACTCACATTAAAATCAGTATTCTCTAATAATCCTACAGCAAATGTCCTTGTTCAGTTTGGGAATACATAATACAATATAGAAAATTGGAAACCAAAACTGTTTATGTAGCCATTAGCACAGCTGCTAGCAATCACTGTTTTTGCTCTGTTTTTCCCCATAAAATTAAAAGTTCCTTTTGAGCACAGATTAAAATATGAGCCAAAATGGCGGCTGCACTCTTAGGTCCCAGGAGAAAATTAACAAAATGCTTTTTTATATAAATGAAAACTGATGCTTATATGAGTTTATAGGCATTTGAAAGTTCTATGGCATTGTAAGATTCTTTAAAAACATATAATATAAATATATATATAAGTAGATATAATATAGTTCCCACATGATTTTGGACTGTTCATTTTTTTTGGTTAATAGGTTAATACATAAATACCCACAAGAACTGATATTCTCAACTGAGCGATCATAAAAAACAAATGAAAAAATGAATTCAAACTGGATTTACAGTTTAAATTAGTTAATTTTAAACTTTTTAGACATGGATCACACACTGTTGTAAGTGACTTCAGACGAGCTCTGGGGTAAATGTAAAATACATGGTTTTTATCAAGAACACTGTATTTACAGATGTGACCAGTGGCTTATTTGAAACATAAAATGAAATTTGACGAGAATAAAACTGTTAATCAGAAATTTAAGATTCACATCATCAACAATACTGAGCATTTTGTCTGATCTTCAATATAATTTGTGGCTCACCTGCACATCACACATGCATTCAATTATATTAATAGGATAAAAGTTTCTTATTTACAATAAGTCATCATGTGATGGTGTATTAATATAAGTGTGTTTTTAAGGATACCTTCCCGATAATGTGATCATATGGCTTTTCTGCACCTTCATTTGAACCTACAGCTTCACTTTGGTGGTTATATTATCAAAACAAGCCTATGATTCCTTCTCGTTTTTCTGAACTCATCTGCAGTACAGTGTAGAAGGTGCACTGCAGGAGGGCCATGTTGTCTGCAAGAGAAACATACCTGGATTGCTCTTGCATACCTCATGGCCGATCTCCATGCAGCAAGCCACATTTTTAAACACCTGTTGTCCTCCTTGTTGCGGTCTTTTCACGATCGAGAGACAAGTCAGCTCGACTCATCAGGGCCCAACAACCTTCTTCTTCTCGTCATTTTGGAACGTGAGTTTGTCGAGTGCACTGACAGGAGAGCTATGTTGCTAGGGAGACCCTTATTAAACAACATTGCGGCGACATGTCTTGATCATAATCATGATCTCTAAGGATGGGTCGACAAGCTTTGAACGCTTCCCTTTGCTGTTAAGTGCCGTTGGAAGTGCTCGACAGGCCACACAATCAGCCATCGTGTGATTTGGGCCTAGGCAAACGAATCAGAGGACATGTGTGTCCCCCCTCTCCATGGAGGCTTAGCACGTCATGCACACGCATTTGCCCAATAGCATTAATTAGCCATCATTACATTCCACCGCGATATTTTCGCTTTTCACTGTCAGGAGCTTTCTGCTAAGTTGAAAAGGAGGAGTGCCGTGGGGGAGCACCAAATGTCATAGAAACTAATATTTGCATACTGGCTTGATTGAAATAATGCATGTGTCACTTTGTCTGAAAACATTGTAAAAAAAACACTTTGTGAATAAAGTATTTCAAGTCAAATTCTCTCTCCATGGTGTCCTGAGCTTTTTGGCTGGCATAAAAAGAGGAACTGTGGCAGGTATTCCCTGCCCTGTAAGGGCATGCGAGTTGATTGAGCTTTCTCAGAGACGAGGCAGGGCCTTAAGGATTAACCAATAGCGAAGCTCGGTTAGAGGGCGAGGCACTATGCTGTAGATCTGTGGAGAAGACAGAGGTAAAGAGAAACAAACCCCAAACAAAATGAAAGAAGGCACATCCCCTAGCAAGTACAATAGCAAATAGATAAACCAAACACATAACATTTCCAGTGAAACTTTTTTGTGACATACAAAAAAGATGCACCTGTGCAATAAAATACTTCTTAACCTTATTTGTTTGGTTTCATTAACAGTTTCCGCCCTGAGTAAAACAACAAAATAACATTTTCTCGAACTCACACATTAGCTGAATGTCACTAGAGACACAGAGATAAAGAAAAACATAGTTTAGACCTTGACCAGAGATTTATTAGTTGCAAGAAGTTATCGAGCCCGAATAAATCCTCTGCTGTTGATCAAACACTGGATTATTTGGGCTTGAAGAGGTTTAAACAAGTGTGTAACCTTGAACTAAATCATCTAACAGACACATTATTCTTCCTGCATGTTTCCTGCTCGTCTGTCTGGCTCAGCTGGACAGATCAGAGGCAGATTCATGTCCCAGGGAGAGTATTTGTCAGTAACAGATCAGCCGGTGATGCTGCTGTGGCAGCCATCTCCATCACTTGATTGATCAATCCCCTGTGTGGTTAAATGGGATCGGGAAAAAACATCTACTGCCCGGGAGTCCACCTAACAAGCATGTGCGTGTAGGGCACACTTGATTTGAAAGATTTCTTCAAATAAAAAAGAGTTGTTGTATTTTGTTCCTGCTCTGGACCTCGTTACACACTCGTCGACTACATCCCATAATAGACTTGTCCCACATGTCTCCGCCATCACAGCCTAACACAGGCCGACGTGCACTCCACGGCTCTTCTGTATTCTCCAGGGGGAGACGAGGAACAAGGTGTCGGTGACGGACAGACACAATTACACACGTGTCACTCGTGCATCTTGTCTAACTTATACAGTTTGACAGGAAACGTTTTCTCCAGGAATCTTCAGTTTCAGCGGATTTTTGTGTGCCGAGAGCCTGTATATGTTTTTATTCATGACTAACAAAATATGCCCTTCAATCTTTTTCTTCAGTTTCATGGAAAAAACAAAAACAAAATGATGGAATGGAATACAGTTCTTGCTGCAGTTTTGTATTTACTGCAGATGAGACAGCTCCTCCTTGATTAGACGTACAAATTAACTGTTACAGTATTAGCTCCAAATCATGTTGTGACAACATTTTTTTCAAGTTAAGAGATTTTTCTCAGTTGAAGGAAACAGCTTTGGTCATTTTGTTTGCAGTGTTGTACTGGAGACTGGGCTGTTTAAAATACAACACACAGGTTTCAGGTTTCAGACTGGCATAATTCACCTAATACCGACTCAACCGTTGGATTGTATTATCAGGTGAAACAACTTGAGTTTCATTATTGTCCACATCTAGCTGCAATTTTTTTTTTCCTTTCTATTTTTTAATCTCTAGTAAACAGTTGACTATTGGAAATTGGCTCTTCTTGAATAAACAAGCAGTAAAGCTGGATAAGATTAGCAAAGAAGTTGTAAGTAAGTAAGTAAGTAAGTAATATATATTTATATAGCGCTTTTCGAGACCAGGGTCACAAAGATCAAGACAACACCGAGAACAACACAGGAGTTCGAGAAATTCAAGGAAAAGCCTGCACAAATAGAAACGTCTTAAGATGTTTCTTAAAGGAGTCAGTAGACTCCATCAAGCGCAAAGAGAGAGGAAGATTGTTCCAAAGCTTAGGAGCAACAGCCTGAAAAGATTTCTCTCCTCTGGTCCTGAGCCGTGTGCGTGGAACCATAAGTAGATTCTGATCCACAGACCTCAGAGCCCGAGCTGGGGTGTAAGGCTGGATCAGATCAGTGATGTAAGGAGGAGCCTGACCATGAATAGCTCTGAAAGTAAGAACCAGAATTTTAAAGTTGATCCTGAAAGAAACTGGAAGCCAGTGAAGAGTTTTAAGGACCGGAGAAATGTGAGTTCTTCTACTAGAGCGGGTCAGAATTCTCGCTGCAGAGTTCTGAATCAACTGCAGGCGAGACAGCTCCTTCTTGTTAAGACATGAAAACAAACTGTTACAATAGTCCAGACGAGAAGAAACAAACGCATGGATTACAAGCTCCAGATCATGTTGTGACAGCATTTTCCTAAGTTTAGAGATTTTTCTCAGTTGAAGGAAACAGTTTCTGGTCAGTTTTCTACAGTGTTGAACAAGAGACATGTCTTTATCAAATACAACACCCAGGTTTCTCAGGCTCAGTTTGACAGACTGACCCAAGTCACCCAAGTACTGACTCAACCCTGGAATCGTATCATCAGGAGCAATCACCAGAGTTTCAGTTTTGTCCACATTAAGCTGTAAAGTGTTTTCACTCAGCCATTGTTTGATTTCTAGCAAACAATTGACTAAGCTGTTCAGCCTTTGGGGCTCAGTTGGGTCAAAAGAGCAGTAGAGCTGGATGTCATTAGCAAAAATGTGATAAGAAACATCTGGAAATCTCTGAATGATTTTACCAAGGGGAATCAAGTACAGCAAAAACAATAAAGGACCCAGAACAGAACCTTGAGGGACTCCACACAACAGATCTGCCGATTCAGACCTCATTTGATTGGCAGATACACTAAAACTGCGCCCAGAAAGGTAAGATGAGAACCATTCTAACACAGACCCAGACAGTCCCACTTCATCCCTTAGTCTTCTCAGCAGGATCTGGTGATCAACTGTGTCAAAGGCTGACGACAGATCCAAGAGAACCAGAACAGTACATCAGGATATCTCTGAATGATTTTGTGATGATCCACTGTGTAAAAGACTGAAGAAAGCTCTAAGAGAACCAGTACAGTGCATTTACCCGAATCAACCGACATCATGGAAACTTTCAGTAAGGCTGTCTCCGTAGAGTGATGCTTGTGGAAGCCAGACTGAAACTTCTCATGGATGTTACTCTGATCCAGGAACAATGACAGCTACTCAGAAACCACCTTCTCCAAGATCTTGGACAAGAATGGGAGCTTAAAATATGGCCTGAAATTACTTAGGGTCCAAGCCTGGCTTTTTGAGCTAAGGCTCAACAATGGCATGCTTAAATGCATTGAAAAAGGGAAAGACGCAAACAACACTGGATTTTTTTTAATTTACTTTTACCAATTTCCGAATGTAATCAGTTCTGTGAGTTTCCATCGTCTCATTGTATAAGGACATCAGATCCCGGAGGTGAAGTCTGTGCACCTCAAGTTAAGTGGATTTTCACAGACGCTTAGTCTTTTCAGACTCAAGAGATCTTCATTTGTTGACAAGTTTGATTTAACAGGTGCCACCTGATCCAGTATTTCAACATAATGATTACTAAAACAGTGAATAAAATTGCCCAGTATCCGACCGAACAGCAGATAGTCCTTTGAGTCCAGGTCGATGAGAAATGGAGGAGGAAAAGTTTGTTCGTAACTGACCCGTGTGTAAAAGTCCTCCATCAAATTAACTCTTAATCGGTGCGGTCCACCTGCCAGGAACTGGATAGCTGGTTAAGGGCAGTTGATAAATCTGGCATACCAGGCAAGTTTAAGGCATGGATATACCAACATGGTATTATGCAAGGATACTATGGCAGCTTCTGTTTTATGATGTTCCCATGTTTACTGTGGTGACCTTGCAGAGAAAGGTTACCTTGTGCCTGAGATGGTTAGGATTGCCCAGAAGTCTCAGCAACATGGTGACTCAGGGCAGAGCAGGCTTGGCCTAGTTCTAACATATCATCACAGGGAGTGTAAGAGTAAGGAGGAGGAGTTGAGGGCTGCGGTGTAAGAGGACAGAAAAACCAAAGCTGTCGGTCTCAGGCAACAAGGGGCCTGGACAAGATGGGAGCAAGCACTAGCGGAAAGTCACCTGGGAAGAGCTCTGGCAGGCGGAAACCCATCGCATCACCTTCCTGATTTGGGCAGTGTAAGACGTCCTGCAACATGTTGCCTGAAACCTATTACAGAAGCTATCAGTAAAGGTATCAGCAGATGCAGCTGAGTGCCAAATTCCACTTGTGCAGCAACCTTTGTTAAGGCATGAGTGCAGCCAAGGCCAGGACACAAGTCGGTATCAACAGGGATTCTGTCATCAGCCTAGGATTTGCATCTCTAAGTGGACCTTTAAAAAACAACTGAGATTCCCTAAATACATCGTAGTTAATACTGTAGTGAGCAGGGCTAGAAAGCAAGGTGCATGCCAATTGAGGTAGGCTGAAGAGGTTTTGTGGACGAGTCAGTTCACATAGCTCTCAGTGTAAAAGGTACCTGAAACATCCAATGACTCCAGGTAAAATCACTGATTGTGTGTTCAGGTTTTAATATAAATCTATAAGTAAATTAGAAATTCACACAGATTCACACTTCACACCAGTATGTGGCACTAATGCACCTATACGCTGTTTGCCAACCACCATAAAAGAAGAAGGTTTGGAGTATATGATTGAATTGAGTTTTGACATGACAATACTTTCTACATGACACATGTAGACACAAGTTGTACTTTTGTATGTAGACATAAGAGAGCAGAATAAAAACCTCCAGGAATTGATGTACCGATGAAGATGAAAATCAGCCTCATTACCTGAAGGTGCAGCCCTACAGCGTTCTAATATGCAGGATTGCTAGTGATCTGCCTGGACCCAACGGATCGATGGAAGTCTCTCCACACATGCTAAACTAAGCTTTGGCTGTAATGAAAGTCAACCTCCCAGGAGGGAGAGGATTCACGCCAAGTGAACAACTCCCTCGTCCAAAAATTCCTTCTTTCATGGAGGTGTGAGTCTTTCAGCAACATTTTCGTCTCCTTCGCAATGGAAGAAGAATCCAAGACTGGTTAGTCACAGAAAGACATCATGATGAGTTTTGGATGCATTATTTAGATTAGTGTCTTTGAAATATAGACATTTAAATACAGAAATATATGTTTTCCCTCCCACCGCTAGGTGGCAGTATGTCTGCTTCAGCAAAACAGGTAATTTGTGTACGTGTAATCTCCAACAATCAAAAAGAAGAGGATTTATGAAGGACTTGGAGCCAAAAAAAAAAGATTTTATATTTCACATCAGTGTCGATGTTGAAGGTCCAATTAAAAGTCTGACACCAAACATAGATAGTGTGTGTTATAATAACAATTTCATTTCTCAATCTTCACTGTATACATAGTTTTAACTTTTTTTTTTTCATTCATGTTTAAGAATTTATTTCATGTTTAATATTGTACATTGCTACCAAAACGAATCCCAAATTGGTGGATTATAGCAATAATTCTGATTTTGGTTCTGGTTGTAAAGAATGCTAAATAAAGCCTCCAAGAGAAACAAGGCAGATTTAACCGTCCATTTCCTTCTGTTTCTTTTCATATCTTGTGCTAAAATTAAGGTTTGTTTGACCGCCCCAATCAGACACACTTCGGATATTGAATAAAATGTATATGATTAATTGAATTGTATTACAATTTTTATATGCTAACTTTCACGTACAAGTCTCTTTTTATTGTATGTGTTTATAACACTAGCTTTCTTGACATGATTGTGTTTGTTATTATGCGTGTACTTCCTTCCCTCTGAGCTCTCGACAGGTTATTGACACGCAGCTGGAAACAATCAATAATCAACACCAGCTGCTGCTACTTAAGCTTGCTGTTTCCATATCCTGGTGCTGGAGCCTCCAAACTCCTCTGCTGTTATTATTGACTTCCCTGTTGTTGCTTGTTCTTGCTAGTGATAGTTTCTGACTTCTTATTTATGATTTGAGTCATTGTTAGTGCACTTTGGGCCGATAAGACATTTCAACACATAACAACACTGTATTGATACTGTGTCACTAAATAATGAGACATGCTGGACCTTTTCATACGATTTCTCCTGCTGTAAAAAACGTGTCACATGCCACAGATGATGCTGGAGTAGAGGAATTTCAAAGATAGAAGGAAGAGGTTGTGATGGGTGTTTTGGACATCCTGGATCAGCTGTTGCAGTTTGAGTCTTCCTGTCAACCTGTCAACCAGTTGTTGCCAAAGGTTATTTAAAAAAAAAAGTTTTTATTTTATTTTAATGCAGATGCATCCCGTTGACTGATGCGCTTTCATGCATCGACACAGGTTTGGCCGTATGAGCTCGAGCTATTCAACCTGTCCAACCTGTTGACACTCCTCTTGGACACATTCCTACCCCAACACACCACAGCATAAAACAGTTCACTGGCCACCACAGACTTGTAGAACATGTAGAGGAGTTTCCTGCAGATGTTAAATGATTGGAGACTCCTTAGAAAGTACAGTCTACTCTGAACTTTTCTATACGCATGGTCTGTGTTGCAGGACCAGTCCTGTTTACTGTCCAACCACACACAGCTAGTTATAGTTGTGAACTATCTCCACCTCGTCGCATCTGATGGACACTGGACATGGCTTTGTCCTGGACCTCCCGAAGTCCAAGACCCGCTCCTTTGTCTTTGTGTTCAGCTGCAAGTGGTTCCTCTCGCTTCGGTCCACAAAGTCACGTATCAGACTACTGTATTTGTCCTTGCTGTTGTTCCTGATGCATCCAAGAGTGGCAGTGTCGTTAGCATACTTCTGGACGAGACTCGGCTGAGTTGTAGCAGAAGTCTGAAGTGTGGATGGTGAAGAGGAGAGGGGCCAGTACTGTCCCCTGAGGTGCTCCTGTACTGCACACCGCAGTGTCAGACGTGATGTCCTTCAGCCTGACATACTGTGGTCGATCAGCAAGATAGTCCGAAATCCAGGACACCAGACCAGGGTCCACATGCTTCTGTCAGTTTGTCCTGGAGCTGGATGGTGTTAAAGGCACTAGAAAAGTCCAGGAACAGGATCCTCACTGAACCGCTTCCTCTTTCCAGGTGGGAGTAGGTCCGATGCAGCACCTGAACAGCTGAATAAATCTCTTTTAGAGAAGGTGAAAGAGTTCATCTCAGAGCTGGAATAGACGGAACTGGATTCAGAGGTAAAGTGGGCTCACAATCATTCCGTTTGTCTTTCATACTCCTTCACCCAGAGTGGCGTTTTTCGTCTTCCCTCAGACATGCCGACTTGTTACGTCGGCCTCGGCCCGACCACGCTGTCGTCAATTACCCAGCAATATGTCCGATGCAGGAAGTGAAGGATGGCATCTTTTACCCCAACCAATAGTAGAACCAATAGACATAAGATAACGATCATGAAGCTAAGTAAAATGTTTTTCTTGGCTACAGTGGGGGGGAAAAAGTATGAAGATGACTGGAGTTAATGTCACTATATGCCAACAAACTAGAAAAGCACTGTGACCAGACATTCTTATTTTTCCTCCTGCATTTGTTTCTTGCTATCTTTTTCTTCCCATTTCAACTGAACCTTTTGTTCCGGTTTTACTTAAAAAAATGTTGTGTGTTTTAAAACAATTACTACTTGCACTTGGGTCCAGTTGGTCTGGTGTTTCCAACAACAAAGGCAAATCTCAAAAATTGAACCATGCGTAATACAAAATGTCAATTAACACTTTTGAAACAGAGACACACAAAGAGCAAGGATGCAGATTTTCAGTTTAGAAGCCAATTTATTCCTGTGGTCTTCTTGCATTGACGCATGTAAATAAATTCTGCAAATTATCTTATGGAAAGAAAGACTCAAAGAAACAAAATTTACTTTTGGTAAACCGCTTCTCGTAAAAAAAGGTCACAATTGCTATGGTGTGTTCAAAAATGTAGGATAAATTGCAGCGAATATGAAACCCTCCATAACTATACTTTATTAACTTTTATGAAGAAAGTCAGAAAAAACATAAGCTTTCTAACACGTATGATTTTATGATTTAATGTAATTGTTTTTCTTTCAATAATTGAAGACAAGTTGGTTGATTTTCATCACATTTACGTTTATGTCCCTTTTTTATAGTAAATTTCTCAAAGGTAAGCAACTGTGACTTGACATTCCACCCCCAATGAGCTCATTTAACAGAACTCTAGAAAAAACAACTTCCTACATTTAAGATTGTGTTGGTCCACTGGAAAAAAAAAAAAAAATTTATGACAGGGACTCAAACTTTATTTTTATTTTTGTCATTTTCAGATTTTCATTTTGTACCAAACTATTCAGGGCTTTCACAATCAGACCAAGGTAGCCGACTAGCACCTGAACAGCTGAATAAATCTCTTTTAGAGAAGGTGACAGAGTTCATCTCAGAGCTGGAATAGACGAAACTGGATTCAGAGGTAAAGTGGGCACACAATCATTCCATTTGTCTTTCATACTCTTTCACCCAGAGTGGCCTATTTAGTCTTCGCTCAGACATGCCGACTTGTTACGTCGGCCTCGGCCCGACCACGCTGTCGTCAATTACCCAGCAATGGACTAGGACACATCGACGAGGCTGAGGTGGGCCTTCTTTTGGCAGAAGTGAAATCTGCTGATGTAGATTGACGCTTGATATAAAGTGCCCTCACAGAAGTGGCACCAAGTTAAAGAAGTGTCAACTCCATCAGACGGCAGAGGAAATACGATCAGGTCCACTTAGGAAAACTCAACGTCTTCCTCTTGTGCACGTGGAGTGACAGAGCGCTCGCTCAGCTCCAGGATGCGACCTACAATGTTCGGGTCAAAGTGACTCAGCACCTGTGTCTCTCTCTCTCTCTTGCTTTCTCTCTCGGCTTCATCTCTGACTTTGTGTCATTCTGTGTCTTTCAAGACAGTCTATTTATACATGTCGGCAAAATCTCCCACAAGCGTCTTACACTTGTGAATATGGCACCACAATATCCAGCGTGAGTCCATAACACTTAATGAAGCTTAATGAAACGGTATTTAAAACATTTTCTAACAATACAGTTCATACAAACGTTGGTTACCTGAAACAAACAATTTGTCATCTCTACAACAAGATATCTGAATCAAAGATGATACCACTTCAGTTGATACTACTATATGAGTTGATGAAGCTTTATATATATACATATATATATATATATATATGTGTGTGTATATATTTATATATATATGTGTGTATATACAGTATATATATGTGTATATATATGTGTATATATATGTGTGTATATATATGTGTGTATATATGTGTGTGTATATATACATGTGTGTATATATATATGTGTGTATATATATATGTGTGTATATATATATGTGTGTGTATATATATATGTGTGTGTATATATATATGTGTGTATATATATATGTGTATATATATATATGTGTATATATATATGTGTGTATATATATATATGTGTATATATGTGTGTATATATGTGTATATATATATATACACATATATATATATATACACATATATATATACACACATATACATACACATATATATAAATATATACACATATATATATACACACACATATATATATATATATATATGTGTGTGTGTATATATATATATATATATATATATATATGTGTATATATATATATGTGTATATATATATATGTGTATATATATATATGTGTATATATATATATGTGTATATATATATATGTGTATATATATGTGTGTGTATATATATATATATGTGTATATATATATATGTGTATATATATATATGTATATATATGTGTATATATATATATGTGTATATATATGTGTATATATATATGTGTATATATATATATGTATATATATATATATATATGTGTATATATATATATACGTCCAGATTCTGTCAACTGTCAGTCCCCAGCTTCAAGCCTGGCAACACCCTTACGGTACTTGGAGGAGGCAGCAAAAGAGGGAAGAAGAGGACGAGGCCAAAAACAAAAAATGATCTCCTAGAAAATAAAGACAAAATGTAGCTGGACGTTTGTTCTTCTATATATTTAAGAATTATTTTATTTAAGCACTATTGTTGTTGAGTTGTTCCACTTTATTTTGGTTCTGCGTGTAAAGTGTCAGATGTTTGGTCAAATATTATTATATATATATATATATATAATATATATTTTGTTTTACAATTTTTAGTGTTCTCATTCCAAAATACATTTACATTTATATTGGTACAATAAATACAAATACAAATGTTAAATTATAAACATTTTAATGAAACAAACACTTGGCGAAAATCCTGCTGTAGCTCAGCCTTCACGTTGAACCATAACAGTAGTATGGGTAAGTTGAAGTTTGTTCTGCAGTACACTGAGAGAAGAACCTGTCTGAGGAGGACAATTCACACCATTAGGAATAAGCATTCAAAAAGAATAGTATGAGTAAGCTACTCAAAATATGTTTAAATAACTTCAGGTTTATGTAAGCGGGATGGTAAACCTATTAATGATTGATAAACACAGCTACAATATGCTCTAAACATAGTTTACTACTGTTTTTATTCTTTTTGTAAAACAAAACAAAGAATCTGGTAAATGGAGGCTTAAATTGCCTGTTGTTAGCTTGCAAATGCAGTCTTAAATAACGCATACACCTCAATTTACATCACTAAGCTCCAAACTTTATTTCTCTACCGTTTGCATTATTTTAGAAAACAACAACAAAGAAATGTGTAAATAGATTGCTTGTATTGACCATTGCTAGCGCGTTTAACATTCCGCTTATAATTGTGGTCGTAAAAAGTGCATAAACCGTAAAATACATTGATCAACACAACCACAATAAGCTCCAAACTTTAGTTCACTATCGTTTGCATACTTTAAGAAAACAACAACGAAGAAACACATACATCGCTGGTATCGTTAGCGCGTGGTGATCTGTTGCACAAAACTTATTTTCAAGCAAAAACATACCGTGAAACGGAGTTGTTAGGAGAACGCCTGAACAGAGGGTAGGCCGGGGCCAAAGCTCACACTTTATTGTAGGGTGATGCGAAAGGCCTACCAGATGGAGAAGTGGTAGGGCTCAAACTGAGAATCGTAACCAGGCCTATGACTTGTATGTCTATACCTACTGAGCTCGTGGAGAAAAAGATGACACTGCCTTATTAGCTCTTTGGTTTTCTGTTTTGGTCTCTCTCCTAATTTTAATGATTGACACCTTGAGGGAAAAAAAACAGATTGCATGTTTTGGTATCTGTTCATACTCATGCAAACAATTTCTAAACATTAGAAACCTGAAACGGAAAGAAGAAAAAATGGCCCAGTATTCATTGTTCTGTCTGAAATAAAGAAGCTTTTACCAGCCAACTCTACTCTATGGAATATAGAAAAAGAACATTTTGAGGAAATGTGTTTTCTTTGTCTTTATTTGAATTTGAGCTGATATGGGTCTTTTATGTTAACCATGCTTTATTAGAGAAGGGCAGAACAACAAAGTAAAAATATCTTGAGACAAACGGGGCTTTTTTTCAAACCAATGTGCTTCTCCAGAAATGCACAAATGCTGATATAGTGTTCACAATCTGCTCTACACTTGAGTGCTTTGTGTCTCTCTTTGAGGGGAGATAATTTCCTCACTATACAATTTTCTGATTAATTTCTTCTCCACAGCAGAGGTACCGCCGCGCAGATGATTGTTTGTCTTGCTCTTACTGTTATTTTATGCTTGGCTGGATATGATTAAACAGCAGCAGGAACCGAACCAAACCTAGGTTTAAAGCTGGAGTTCCAGTGGGCAACACGTTAAACACAACTTCGTCTGAGGAGAAACAGAGTTATTAGGAGAAAGCCTGAACAGCTAAAGGTTCAGAGTGTTAGTGTGGGTGTAGCCGTTACTGGTCGTGTTGTGATTAATAGATCTGAAGTAGCCGATAATGTTTTGTGTAACTTATTTTAATTTCATTTTCTGCATACTGTTCAGCTAGTATCTTATTCTAATTTTCATTTAATTATATTTGTAGCCTCTTACGTTGTTTTAGTATTTTGTTGTTTTTTTATTTAGTCTTTGGGTGGTTCAACAAAAAGGGCAACAACATTAAAAAGCTCAAGACTGAATTTATGAAATTACTTGAAACTTGTTTTCTTGGCTACAATGTAAGGAAAAAAGTATCCAAACATACAGTTAATGTTGCGTTTTGGTGACAATATTTGACTTTGAAAGCACTTTCACATTGCATTCCTCCCCTGAGGAGATAATTTCCCTTTAGGAAACGACAACAATTTCCATGATGAGCATTTTGTTTTTGGAAAAAAAAAAAAACTATTATGAAAACAACTCAAACTTGGACAAAGTCTAACTTCAACACCATCAGTGATGTTAGCTTAGCATAAACCTGACCATATTTTTTTTACCATAATAAATTAATTTTAGTAATTCAATTGAAGTCTGTGTCATGTCAAAATCTCTTTATTTATGTTTCGCTTTTACTGAACAGATATTATCATTCAAATATGTAATTAATTCTTCAGAACCTTCCTGAATCCAGATGGATCTTAAGAGAGCCAGCAAATGTATTTTTAATCTAATTTAATTCTTATTTAATCTAAGTTTATAAATGGAAAGCATAGCACAAGCATAACCTCCCTGGTAGAGGTGAAACCTCTAAGGAATAGAAAAAGTTTATTTTAAATATTGACCTTTGATTCAGTTTTCAACTTTACTATTTAGCTTTAACCCTACTGTTTTTGGATTAAAAACACAAAACTATATTTCATAGTTTACAAGATACATTTCAGCTAATCATATTTCACTACACAAATATTTGTCTCAATACTATATTTTATTTATTATTAGGTTACTTAATTATGAATTTCTCTGTTACGTGATAATATATTTGTCAGCTAATAAATCTTAAATATTTTTTGAAGTAACTTAATTCCTAACTTTACTCTGAATTCAAAATACAGAAACTGTATTTATTATAACTTGACTTCACCTGCAGGTACCGGGGAGACAGTTGCAGCAGAAAATGGTTAAACAAGATTAATTCGGAGTGGCCTCCTGTTTGCCTGTTGTGTCTTTATTTCACCGTTGTGTTAGTGTGAGGAAGAAGGGATGCGGTGAAGTGATGCAGAGAGACGAGGTGAAATCCTCTTCCTGAAATATTCATCGTCTCACAGATGACATTTCCTCAACTTTCACACTCGTCCTCGGAGGGTGAAAGGCCAGTGTAGCAACAGGCGAGATTCAACACGAATGAAACCACGTGATCCAGCTTGTCTTGCGAGGCCCTCTGGATCAAACATATTTGTCTTGACAAACAGCAGCTGGGAGAAGAATTGCTGTTACCTACTGTGAGGAAAGTGTTTGGACTCATCCTGACCTACTAGTTTGTGAATAGACTGACTCTGTTGATTAAGTTCTAATAGTCACTCTTCGAGGTTTTCATCAGAGTGTTCAGCGACTCTTATTTTTCTTTTATTGCATTGAAATGTACGAACTCATAAACACAAATAAATCTTGGGCAGGTTTTCCACCCATTAAAGTAATGTAGCCCCAACTCAATTTAAGTGTCTCCATGTAACATGATAAAATTGAGTTGGTCAAACTCAATTTTTTTTTAAATATAGTGAAAATGAAATAATTACATTAGTTGACCTAAACTGATTTACATTTCTTTAACTCAAATTAATCATATTAATTTAAAATAACGCAAAATGCTTCCATTCTTTCATGTGACGCCCATTTCAGACACACATAACAACAAATCTGGTAGATGTTTTTATTTTAAACTTATAAAAACACATCCAAATATACACGTATACATAGATATATATATATTGAACTTCCACATGAAACTTATCAACGGATTAATGACATTTACTCAACAACATCATGACTTGTATCAAAATACAGATATGTTTCAGGTAGCAAAGCTAAGACAAGTTGGGATCAACCATGAACATTTTGTTACCCTTTACTGTAATGCCTAAAACTGGTATGAAATATACATAACAGATTCACACATAGAAGCAGTACAACCCACGCCGCCTCAGAGGTCATGATTATGATCAAGACAGGTTAATGCAATGTTGTTTGAGAGAAACAAACAACATAGCTTTCCTGTGCGGTACACTCCACAAGCTCACGTTCCAAAGTGATGAGATGAAAAAGGTTGTTGGGCCCTGATGAGTTGAGCTGAGTCGTCCCTCGATTGAGAACATCTCCTGAGGTCCGGTTTTGGAGTTTACCCATGATCGAGCGAAGAGGGTACATGCACGACACATATCTTAGGTTTCTCGCGCGTTTCTCCCACAGAGCTGGATTTTATGTACGAGAGTGGGGGTTCTAGTGAATCCAGCTCGTGTACTTGCGCTGTTTGTTCAAGAGATGGAGATGCGACTCGTGTGATGCCCTTTCGTCTACGGCCCGCCCTTGGACAGTGGCGGGGGCGGGCCAGAGGACAACCCAAAGTTCGTTAGGGCTCAACGTTATTCGGCTTGGAGTCGCCTGGTTTTACTTCTTTCCAGATGGCAGAGGGAAGTAATCAGGCGGGGCTATGCGCTCCAGTTTGACCGTCAACCCCGCGTTTCAGGGAATCTCTAGACACGCGTGACGGAACAGGAGAAGTTTGAGGCAGAAAGTCACTCTCACACACAGAAGATGTTGAGCCATATTGCCAACCTGGGGTTCATGGTGAACCTCATTAAGAGAGCTCTGACTTCAGTCCAGCAGTTAGTTTACCTGGGGGTATTGCTGAACAGGGAGGAAGGATATGCGTGCCTCCTGGACACACGTATCCAGCCCATTCTCCGACTGACAACACAGTTGTTGGAAGCTTGGCGCATGTATAAAAGAAGAAAAAAGGACGGCAGCAGGCGCTGTTATTTCCCTCCTTGGGCTCGTGGCAGTAGCTCACACGGCAGTGCGGCTGGGCTTGCTGCATTTGAGGGAGCTCCGGGGATGGTTTGGTGGTCTCAAGCTAGACCCTAAGCGGAAAAGTGAGCCTACCTGCTTTGGTTTTGCAGGACATCAAGTTTTTTTAAACTCTCTAACCAACCTCAGACAGAGAGTTCCATTAGGTTGGGTCCTTCATTACACTTAGGTGTTCACAGATGCATCTCTGACAAGTTGGGGAGTCACCTTGGGTCAGATCTACGCCAGCACTGTCTGGATCTGACCGGTGTACACACATGAACTGGCTATTGTTGAAAGTAATTCACGATGTCCTGCTTAACCTCTCTACAAAACTGTCACAGTCCAACGCCCTAGTGATATCCGACAGCTCCATCGGTCGCGTACGTGAATCGCCAGAGTGGAGTAAGATCCCCAGCCCTTCTGAGTGTTGCAAAGTAGATTTGGCTGTGGGCTGCCAAGATGTGGTTTTGGTTCGGTCACACGGTGGCGGACCTCTACGCCAAGGAGAACTTCAAATGTCTTCTTTGAGCTCTCCCTGTGCTCTCTCCATTAGTCCGGTTGACAACACAGTTACTGGAAGCTTGACGTCATGTGACGTCAGCAGGCGCTGTTTGTCCCTCCTGGTGCTCATGGCAGCAGCTCACTCCTTCTGGTTCTGACATCCATGAAGAGAACGAGTGAGCTTTGTGCTCCCCATTAGCCCTGAGTGTCGTCCTTTTCAGTCAAGGAGTCATTAGTGTCATTGCGTCCGATCCCAGCGTTCCGTTGTCCCAAGGTTCTCAACTCCTTCTTCCGGGCAACAACTCTGACCTACGCCCCACTTGGACCTTGGTCAAGATTGTCTTCACCTGTTGTCCTGTGTGGGTTTTGTTTTGCGGCACCTGGCCTCATTCGGCCGCTCTGATACCTTATTCATTTGCCACAGTAGATGTTGGCAGGGTGAGCCGGTCTCCCCTCAGAGGTCTCTCATTGGGTGAGATCGACCATTATCCAGGCCTACCAGGCAGCGGGTGGATCTGCTCCTAGCGAATTAGCGGCACATTTCACCAGTGCTGTGACAGCTTCAGTGGCTCTTTTGCAGGTAGTTCTTGGAAGCCTCTTGGGCGTCCACCTCAGCCTTCGCTAGAGCCTATCTCCTCGACATGGCGACCAGACAGTAGATGGGTGTACCTGGTTCTACGTCATTTGGTGTTCTGCCCTCTAACTGTTTCTCTACTGGTTTTTCAACTGTGGTTGAAAAGGAGGAAAGTGAGGGTGTTGGCGCAGAAGACATCTGCTCAGCCGCTTCTTGGGCGCCCACCTCAACCTTCGCTAGAGCCTATCTCCTCAACATGGCGACAGGATCAGTAGCTCATACTGTTTTTGAGCAATTCCATTCCCCCGAGGCCTGCGGCCCCAATGGATTTGGATCCTGGGCCGGCGAGGTCCTAGTGATTCTGCTGTCAGGAGCGGCGTCTAGCTGGGGGTACATTGATCCCGTCGGGCTCTGATTGGGTTTAAACCAATAGCGAAGCGGTTAGAGGGCAGAGCACCAAATGATGAGAACCCCTGAGTTATCATGATAATCTCAGGTTCTACAAATTGTTGCAAAGCCCTCTAACCTCGTCGGCCAGCAGCCGCTTTTCTCGCTGAGTTTACAGTTGGAGGAAGTGCTGCGGGTGTTTCCCGCCTTTATAGGAAGTGGACTGCATCCAGCTGGGTGGTGAATTCATTAAGCTTTCTCAGAGACAAGGCAGGGCCTCCAGGATAAACCAATAGCGAAGCGGTTAGAGGGCTTCGCACCAATTCGTAGAACCTGAGATTATGATGATAACTCAGGAGGTGCATTGCCTTAGGCATTTCAGAAAAGTAAAGGAATCCCTCTGCTGACTTTAAAACTAGTTACCAGTACTTGGAACGCAACAATACAGTTTCAAATTGTACAATGGCTATTACCAGTTCAGACTACATTGTTTTTACCATATAGTGCAAAGTGGAAAGTCTGAGTCCTTATGAAAAGAGCTTTATTTTCCACCGTGATTAACAACTGCAGAATTTCACTGTGTTGCGAACCTAACATGAAATAGATCTTCATCAATTCTCTTAAGTGATCCATACTTCATTGATCATGCTTCCGTATATTGTCAAACGTTCCTATTGTCAAACGTTCCTTTAAAAAAATATTTTATTAAAAGAAGGTACTACATGAAATATATATTTTTTTCTAAATTGCAGAATTCTGACTTTGATTTGGAAGAAAAAAAAAAACGTAAACAAAAATGCACAGCATTGTAAAAAACGAAAAAGCTCACCATAAAAATACAAACAAGAAGTGCACACAAGTTTGGTGCGAACATGGTTTATTGAACCTCAGAACTTAAACAAACAAACACATGTTCACAACACAAAACCAATCCCTGTTGGAAGAAAAAAAACAGAAAGAATTTTCCAATATACGATAAACCTAAACTTTTAATTGCTCTTGCATTTTTTTTTTCTACCTGATTGTTAATTAACCACCTTGTTTTCTTCTGTATCTAAAATGAAGAAAGCAAATTATGACTTGAGCTTTAATTTGATGCACACTTAAGCTTTTCACACTGACTTGGAATCAGCAGTTGTAAACTTCGTACCATAATGTTATAATTTCAGCCACTATTAATTGATTAATGCTGAGGTGCACAAGTAATGTATATCTAAGTCTGAATAAGGGTTCTGGGCTGAAGGTGTTTGTTTTTATGAAAGTCCAGTTGGCGCAGACAACAGTAACAGACGGGGAGCAGAACAAAAAGCAGGCAATATTTCTAACTGAATGAACCCCCAAAATGGGATTAAAGGGCATCCAAAAAAGACAATCACTCTGAGCAAGAGCAAGAATATTGTCAGAGGTAAAAGGAGCAACAGCTTCACAACACACTTCAAAGACTTGATTTGAAAATCACTGCGTGACACATGGTACCTCTTCGCCGCAACTAATTAATAGTCAAAACGCAAAATTCCTTTATCTATAAACTTCAGGGCAGGTGCATAATGCTTTCAAACGGGTGTAATAAAACCACATACTGCTTTTAAAGGAAAATCGTAGATGTTTTTTGAAGCAAAAAAAAGATTCAAAAAGTATGTTAAAAAAAAAAAATCAGTTTTGGTTATTATCAAGAACAAAATAGAAAATTTTAAGATGTAAGAATTTGTGTAAATGTACAGTACTTTGCAAAGGTTTTAGGCAGGTGTGAAAAAAATGCTGTAAAATAAGAATTATTTCAAAAATGGTTTTAATAGTTTATTTTCATCAATTAACAAAATGCAGTGAATGAACAGAAGAGAAACATAAATCAAATCAATATTTGGTGTGACCAGCCTTTGCCTTCAGAACAGCATCAATTCTTCTAGGTACACTTGCACACAGTTTCTGAGGGAACTCGGCTGGTAGGTTGTTCCAAACATCTTGGAGAACCACCACAGATCTGTAGATGTAGGCTTTATCAAATCCTTCTGTCTCTTCATGTAATCCCAGACTGTCTCCATGATGTTGCGATCAGGGCTCTGTGGGGACCATACCATCACTTCCAGGACTTCTTCTTCTTGTTATTTACGCTGAAGATATGTCTTAATGACATTTTCTGTATGCTTGGGGTCGTTGTCCTGCTGCAGAATACATTTTGGGCCAATCATAAAGCTACCTGTATTTCTCAGCATTGAGGATACCATTCATCCTGACCATATCTCCAACTCCATTTGCAGAAATACAGCCCCAAACTTGCAAGGAACCTCAACTATGTTTCACTGTTGCCTGAAGACACTCATTATTGTACCGCTCTCCAGCCCTACGGCGAACAACTGCCTTCTGCTACAGCCAAATATTTCATTTATATTCATATTTTGATTCATCAGTCCAGATCACCTGCTGCCATTTTTCTGCACCCAAGTTCCTGTGCTTTCTGTCAGAAGTTCAAAAGTCTTGAGACCCAGGTGCGGACGTAAAAACAATGTTCCAAGTAGGAAATCCAAGACGGTTTAATAACAAAGGTAAAAATCGTAAAAAAACGTATCCCAGAACGGGTGTCAAAGAACAAAAAGCGTATCCACAAAAAGGGAGATCAGGATCACAGGCAAAACTCAGGACGCAGGCAGGGGCGCGGCTGGCCGATAACTAAATAAGGAGAAACAAAAACTCACGTTAGAACGGAGAGGTAAATCAGCCGCAGATCATGCGCACCTGCCTGCGCCTGTCACAGAAGAAAACATAAACATAAAAACATAAAACACAAAAGCATCACGTGGTCAAACATGACAGTAAACCCCCCCCCCCCCCCCCCCCTCTACATAGCGCCACCTGCTCTACCTTGTTTCTCTGGGTGTTCCTGCTAGAAATCCTTAAGCAGAGAAAGGTCAAGGATAAGGGACCGGGAGATCCATGAGCGTTCCTCCGGACCATAACCCTCCCAGTCCACCAGGTATTGGTACCCCGACCTCTGCGTCGAATGTCCAGGCTCTTGTTGACCCTATAAGCTGGGTGGTCATCAATAACAAGCGGCGGTGGTGAAGGCTCAGTTGGAGGACAGAATGGACTGGAGGCGACCGGTTTCAGGAGGGAGACGTGGAACGTAGGGTGGACTTTGAGCGACGGGGGAAGCTTGAGGCGCATGGCAGTGGGACTGATGATCCTCTCAATCACAAAAGGCCCTACGAACCTGGGGGCCAGCTTACGTGACTCAACTGGAAGGGGGAGAACCCGAGTGGAAAGCCAGACCCCCTGGCCAGGTGAGTAATCCGGAGCTGGCACACAGTGCTTGTCAGCGAGACGTCGATTACGGGTGGCGGTGCGGGACAAGGCAGCCCTGGTATGGTGCCAGACTGACCGACAACGTCGTAGGTGGGCACGGACAGAGGGAACCGCTGCTTCCCTCTCCTGAGAGGGGAAGAGAGGTGGTTGATATCCATAGGCGGCCATGAATGGTGACATCCCAGTGGCTGATGATGTCAGGGAATTGTGAGCATACTCCACCCAGGGGATATACTGACGCCAGGAGGCAGGGTGACGAGCCGACACACTGACGGAGCGGGCTAACCTAGTGGTCGTCTGTCCATTACTCTGTGGATGGTAGCCTGACAAAAGGCTGGTATTTGCCCCCAGGGACTTGCAAAAAGCTCTCCATACTGGGGAGGAAAACTGAGGTCCACAATCAGAGACTATGTCCACTGGAATGCCATGAATCCTAAAAACATGTTGGACCAGCAGGTCCGCCGTCTCCAATGCGGAAGGCAACTTGAACAGAGGGATAAAGTGCACCATCTTGGAAAAACGGTCTACCACAGTGAGTATTACCGTCATGCCAGATGAAGGAGGGAGACCAGTGACAAAGTCAACGGAGATGTGTGACCAGGGACGACTTGGAACCGGACAAGGTTGCAGGAAACCAGAAGGAGGGCGTCAAGAAGATTTTCCTCGAGCGCAGATGGAACAAGCAGCTACAAACTCCCTGACATCCTGAGCCATGTCCGGCCACCAGAATCTCTGTTTAAGAAAAAATAAGGTTCTGGTTACGCTTCAAGTTCTTGCTGCCGGGACGATAGGTCAGGGTAAAATCAAAATGTCCAAGAAAAAGTGCCCACCTGGCCTGACGAGAGAGCAGACGTTTTGCATCAGGCAAATAAGTTAGGTTCATATGGTCCGTAAGAACTAGAAAAGGTACCTCAGAGCCCTCCAATCAGTGCCTCCACTCCTGAAGAGCTGCCACCACCGCCAGGAGTTTCCTGTTCCCGATGTTGTAGTTGCCCTCCGCCGGTGACAACTTCCTTGAGAAAAAGGCACAAGGGTGCACCTTGTCGTCTTCAGAGCAACGCTGGGAGAGCACTGCGCCAATGCCAGTGTCAGAGGCGTCAGCCTCGACGATGAACTGTCTTGTAGGATCCGGATGGCGCAGGATAGGTGCAGAGGAGAACAAGGAGCACAACCTGTGAAAAGCCTCCTCGGCCTCAACCGACCAGAGGAAGGGACTCTTAGTGGACGTTAGCCTTGTGAGAGGAGCAGCAACCTGGCTATAGCCCCTGATGAACCTTCTATAAAAATGTGCAAAGCCCAGGAACTGTTGGAGCTATTTACAGGAGCCCGGTACCGGCCACTGAGTTACTGCCTCAATCTTCTTAGGGTCAGGCCTTAATTGGCCCTGCTCTAAAAAGAAGCCCAGAAAACATACAGAAGATACCCCAAAGTCGCACTTCTCAGCCTTAACGAACAATTTGTTTTCTAATAGGCGTTGTATGACGCGACGAACATGGCAGAGATGTTCCTCAGAGGTTCTGCATATCGTAAAGATACAAGTATACAAAGTCATTTAGGAAATCTCTGAGTACATCGTTAATCAAATAATTAATTAGTTAATGAAACAATGAAGTTTTACCTTACCTTACCTTACCTTAATCAGTCCTTGGAACACTGCGGGGGCGTTAGTTAGACCGAACGGCATTACCAGATATTCAAAATGGCCGAGAGGGGTCTTGAATGCAGTCTTCCACTCATCTCCCTCTCTAATGCAGACTAAATGATAGGCATTACGTAAATCAAGCTTAGTAAAGATCCTTGCCTTATTCAAGGGATCAAACGAGGGATCAATTAGTGGAAGAGGGTACCTATTCTTGATGGTAATGTTTAGTCCCAGGTAGTCAATACATGGTCTGAGAGTCTTGTCCTTCTGATAATAATAATAATAATCTCTATAGCGCCTTTCTAGACCAGGGTCACAAAGCGCTTTGACAGCCATTCACACATACTGATGGGAGCAGGCTGCACACACGCGCCAAGTCTGCCATCAGGAGCAATCAGGGTAAAGTGTCTTGCTCAGGGACACGACACAAGCTTGTCTGGAGCTTGGACTGCAGGCAACCACTCTACCATCTGAGCTATGACGCCCCTTCTTGGCAACAAAGAAAAACCCTGCACCTTGGGGAGATGAGGAAGGTTGGATCAACCCAGCTACCAGTGACTCCCCTATCTAATTCTCAAGAGCCTGTCTCTCCGGACGAGATACATTGAAGAGCCTACTGGAGGGTAGAGGAGAGCCAGGGAGCAAGTCTATAGCGCAGTCATAGGGGCGGTGTGGTGGCAAAGACAAGCGCGTTCGACCAAGTTGCATAGGCTCGTCAGGTGGCGGCGTAGGAGTCATCTGAGGAACTGGTCGGTTAAAGAAGGAAGGAAGAGGAGAGAAAACATCCTTGCCAAGTTCCCTGGAGCGTTCCCTCAGCCTATTATCAATCTTAATAGATAAGCTAATAAGTGTCTCTAAACCTTCAGGTTCATCCCGAGTGGCGAGCTGATCCTTGACGGAGTTACTTAACCCCTGGGTAAAAGCAGTTATTAGCGCAGGCTCATTCCATCCACTCTCGGCGGCTAATATTCGAAAACTTATTGAATATTGCCCCACCGATTCATCATCCTGTTTTAAACAAAGTAATTTTTGAGCAGACACAGCGGGAGAGCGATATGGCAGGTCGAAAACATGGTGCATTTTGTCAGTAAAACAATCATAATTTGATAAAACCCGAGAGTTAGATTCCCAAAGAGAAGTTGCCCAGTCAGCTGCTCTACGCCGGAGGAGATTTATTAAATAAGCGATCTTAGCGCGACCAGTAGAATACGACGATGGCTGCTGGCTAAAAACTAAATGGCACTGGAGCAAGAAACGTGCACATCCACCCACATCTCCATTATAATTCTCGGGAGAAGGTAAAACTGGTTCACGTAGAGCAGGCTGTCCTTCAGTGGGAGAATGAGCGGAGGCAGTCTGCGCGCGCACAGAGGCTGCGGGGGCTGCAACAGGTGCGGGAGGGGCCAAGCGAAGAGAGGGCGGAGCACCAAATGAAGTAGAACTCCTAAGTTATGTTTTATAACTTCAGGTTCTACAAATTGGTGCGAAGCCCTCTAACCACGTCGCCCAGCTGCCGCCTTTTCTCAGCAACCGGAAATGCGGTGGGGATTCCCCACCTCTTATAGGAAGTGGGCTGCATCCAGCTGGGTGGTGAGTTCATTGAGTTATCTCAGAGACAAGGCCTCGAGGTTAAACCAGTAGCGAAGCAGTTCGAGGGGTTCGCACCAATTCGTAGAACCTCAAGTTATGAAACAAAAAAATCAGGAGGTCCCACTGGTTTCTGCCAGGTCTAAGGTGATGGCACGGCTGGACAGCTTCCGATTTCAAAGGGAAATAAGCTTGATTTGTCTTTCATCTGCTGCACTAAGTTTCCTTGGCCAACCACTGCGTCTGGGAGAAACCTTGCTGATGCAGTATAACTACCTTGTGTCTTGTTGCTGTGCTCAGTCATGCCATGGTGTATGACCTGTGACCTTCTCACCCAGTTTTACGCCTCCCACACAGCTGTATCTTTTCACTTAATGACCGTGTTTCAACCTACTTGTGAAACCGGTGATAATTAGCATTAGCAGCTGTTTTGTATAATTGGTTGATCATAAACTTCACTATAATCCTACATTTTCTGAATCTACAATTTTTCTCAAATTTTGATTTAGAGTTCTCTTTTGTTTGCTCACTTTGCATTTTGTAAATTGATAAAAATAAAGAATTATTATTTATATTTTTGAAGGCATTCTTAGTTTACAGCATTTTTTCACACCTGTCTAAAGATTTTGCACAGTACTTAATTGAAGTATATATTTTAACTGTATATTGTTTTTGATTGTTAAGGCGCTTTACAAATAACTATAACTTACTTACTATAGATGTATATATATATATATTTCTTATCATGGAACAAATGTACCTGTAGTTTTACCAGACATTAAAATAAACGAGAAATAGAAGAAATCATAGTGCTTATATCCTTTTTTTGTTTTTCCTTTTGTCGTTGTTGATTTCTTTACTGTTATGTTTGTTATTAAAAAATGCTATAGAAAAAAAGTTACATGAATAGATAAAAATATAACAAGGTCTTACAGTTGTTCAATTCAATTTTCAATTCAATTTTATTTAAAGTGTCTTATCACAACAAAGTTATCTCAAGACACTTTACAGTTGAAGTAAGACTATAGTGGAGAAAGGAAAAATGGATCCCAGCAATTCAACAATGAGCAAGAAGCGAAAGACTGTGCAGTGAGCTATGGCGAGGATAAACTTCCTTTTAGAAAGCAGAAACCTCGAGCGGAACCTGACTCAGGCTCCGGCTTTATAGGTTAGGATAAGGATTTTAAATTGTATTCTAAAATCTACAGGAAGCCAATGTAAGGAAGACAGCACAGGGGAAATGTGTTCGCGCCTCTTAGTCTTAGTCAGGACACAAGCTGCTGAGTTCTGAATGAGCTGAAGAGTTCTAAGAGACTTCTTAGAAAATCCTGACAGAAGAGAGTTACAAAAGTCCAGCCTAGAGGTAATAAAAGCATGGATGAGTTTCTCAGCAACATCCAAAGGAAGGAAGTGCCTGATTTTCGAAATGTTACGAAGGTGGAAGTAGGCAGTCCGTGAGATTTGTTTTATGTGCGAGTTAAATGATAAGTCCTCGTCAAAGCATAGACCCAGATTCTTTACAGTGGTGCTAGTAGCAGGAGCAAGTCCATTATGTAAAGCTAGATCATCAGTTAATGATTGTCTGAGATGTTGCGGACCAACTAGTAAAACCTCCATTTTTTCCGTCCCCTAGTGATATAGAGATATAGATTGGGAATAGGATTGGACCAAGAACAGAACCTTGTGGGACACCATAGCTGACCTTGGTGTGTGTCGATGAGAGGTGGTTGACATGTACATAGTGCGTTCTATCCGACACGTAAGATTTAAACCAGTTTAGAGCAGTTCCACGTATGCCTATATGGTTTTCTAGCCTCTGTAGAAGGATTTGGTGGTCAACAGTGTCAAATGCACACTGAGATCTAGAAGAACAAGAATTTATTTTTTGTTCAGAAAGTACACAAACACAACAATGTTAATTTGCGGGTTAAGAAGTTTAGGTTCTTTTTTTTGTAATGTTTAAAAACAGACTGAGAAATCCTGTTATATTCAGAAGAGAAGGTTAAAGCCGACCTCGACCTCCATGAATGTTTCGTCATCCGTCATCATTGGGTTCCTTCTTCAACTCCAAAAAATAGTTGTTTTCCCCGGCACTAATGTGAGCTAAGTGACGCTACCATACTATCAAGCATAAAGGTAAAGATGGTAAAAGTGAACCAAAGACGTCTCGTGTTCTTGTTGCTCACATCGTGACTATTGTACAACCCTGTCAGTCTTCATCCTTTTTAACCAACTTATCAACCTCAAAGATGTCTGTTAATGACTTAATTGATTTAAAAATGAACTGGGGTGACACCTTAAGAGACGTTATAGTACTGCTTGATAACATGGTAGAGTCAGCAATACAGACTAAGAAATGATGAAACAAACGCATTGAAATGTGATTGAAATGCAATGAAACCTTCAATTCAGGGTTGGGACTATTAGGTTATAAAACCTTTACGCAAATCAATTAAATTGAGGTTTCTGAAGAAAAGCAATAGCACCATCTAGTGGGCTCTGAAAAAAAGGTAATGCTTCATGAAGATTCATAAACGCATCATTATTGAGTGTATGTGACACACAAAGTGATACTATATAACAATATTAATAATAAACAAATATTGAAATTGTTAAATCATAAAAATAACCTTTTTATTTATAACTTACAACTGATTATATAATAACATGATTTACCACCTCTTGTAACAAACAGTATTGTCATTTGGTACCAGTCATTAAGTCTTTAATTAAGGAGATTTTTTCTCCATTTTTATTTTTCATATTGGAGCTATGCCCCTAATCAAGACACAAAACCCTTGACTTGGCTAGCAATAATCTTATCCAGAAGAGTATCAAATAAAAAATGAGGTACATTACTACAGCAATAATAGAGAAGTGACATGATTGCAACACATTTGTTGTTTGGTGATTTTGTCTTCTACAATTTCGTCAATGCGGGTTAAGAAAAAGAGTGACTTTACTGTATAAATGTATAAAAAATGGAAAATGAAAACTTAATTGTTACTTTTAAATGATGTCTATAGATGTAAAATTACTTTGTATAAAAGTGTTACAATGAAAGTCAGTTCAGCATCTCTATACCACATTATGGAAATAAGAAATGTATAATATGTGTTCAATTAAATATACAACAGAATTAAAAAAAATAATTAAATGAATGAAAATGAACATTATAAAATGATAGATATATGATCAGTCCATTCATTCACAGTACAGTAAAATATATATATTTTTTATTACAACATTGTAATGGGAAGGTTTTATGAATTTAGCAGCTTGGCGTTAGAAGCTGTTTTGAAGTATCAATCAATCCATGTTCATTGTTAAAGAATGGTCAATTTCATGAGTAAGCTTTAGTGGAAATCATTGACCGACTTGATCCCACATCCCAATTTCTTCAAATTACCCTGAATTGAATTGTGGAGTCGATGTGATTTGGTGAGAAATAACATTTTATATTCACACGTGTGACAGCATTATTCTTAAAAGCATGATTGCTAACAAAGCTTATTCAGTGATTTGTCTTTACTTCTTGTTCTTTTGATCTGGAAACTTAAATAAATGGTCAAAATGAGCTGAAATGTAGTTTTAAAATGACATACACTCTTGACTATAAATACCTGCCCAGGATCTCCTGACTGAACACGGTTTTTAGAGATAATAAACTTAAGTCCTTGTGTCTTTTTCTTTGACAGAAATCTGTCAGGAGGCTGCTGAGGTGATGCAAAGCTGGGTCAAACTGTCACAGCCAGGTGTTTTGTATTCTCTGAAGCAGGCTGCACTTCCCAAGAGACTCCAGTCACAGCTTTTTACAAGCAGGAAAAAAGTTGTCGTATAAACTCTGAACCTAAAGGAAGTTAGCCACCGTCCTGCCACTCATTTTGGGCCATCCCAGACCGAGCAGAAAACCTGACTGAGGGCAAAGTGCAGACACAGGACGGAACCAGAAGATGTGACCAAAATAAAGTTTGTGCAGGAGTTGTGTTGAGGAACATCCGAGGAATTTATTGAAGACGTTAAACCTATTTTATCCCTGAAATATAAACATCATAAATAACAGGCACACACAGATCTAGAATAGAGTCTCTTCAATCTGGAGGTCCGGAATCTCCAACATGGTGCATGGTCTTTTAATCATTAAGCACTTCCAGGTCAGCCATCGCACATTTGGGTCTATGTCACACTGTCCACAATATCCTTTTTTTTATTTTGTAAAGTACTTCCTACTTTGCCATTTTCTATTGTCGACAGTTTTCGCGGGCGGTTCCTAGTGGAGGTTGTCAGAGGCGCATGGGTGTCAGTAAGCAGACGATCAGACCAACCTTGTTTAAATGCTTGTTACCTTGCTAACAGCTTTTACCTAACGGACACTCTGAGAGCCAAAAAGACATTTTAATAGAAATTCAACTTACATTATTTTAAATTGCAATGGCAGGCTCAACAACATTTCTTTGGTCACAGACTCATGTAGGGTTCAGGGAAAAAAAACGGCTGAGAAATTTGTTGAAAAAAAAAAAAAGGAAGCAAAATCGATAAGTAAGATCGACCTCAACGTTCCACTCAGAAGGACAAAAATAAAAACAAAAATAATAAATAAATTATGAAAAACTGATAAAAATGTTTAGAAGAAGAAAGGGTTGGTAGAAACAATAAATAATACAGAAATTAATTAGAAAAATTAGAAACACAACAAGAAAAAGAAGAGAAGAAACGTGATTTTACCTTATATCAAGGTTGAGATTTGCACACACAGGTTTTCTATTGTTTATGGTTTTTCTCAATATTAATCCTAATAGCTGAATGTTCAAAATACAGGGGGGAGAAAAATGTATGTATATAAATCTTGTTTAGTCACTTGAAGGGAATTATTTTAATTTAATTTCAACACATTTCAGCCAATCAGCAACTTTATCAAAAGTAGCCTGGACATTCCCTTAGGGAGTGGGAACAGACAGATGGAAAATGACTTTTTGTTTTTTTGCTAAAATTAATGTCTTATTTGTGGTTTCAGGCACCCTCAAATCCTTCATTTGAAGTTTCCTCCAAAAATAACTAGTATCTAGGTTATTCTGAAAACACCAAATGAATGAAATGAAGCAACTTTCCCCAATATTGAAGACATTGGTTAAAATGTTAAATCCTCACAACCTCCTGGACATTTGTTTGTAACAATATCAAAGCCATTTCCATCTCTGGAAACCCCTGAAACACAAAGTTCTGGTTTGAAGCTCATTCTGTGTCTTTTGATGTCAGTTTTATATGATTTTCCTCTGTCAAGATAAAAAACACTATAAAGAATGAATGAAAAGAGCCAGAAAAGTATCAACTTTACATTCTTAAACAGCAGCGTCTTATCAGATACATTGAATACTGATTAACACCTAATCCTAATCTGCAGTTCCATTAAACGTTGAGCTGCTTTCCAAAACCCCTTTAAAAAATGGGTATGAATTCATAAAAATAAATGACCACCATGATCCTCTGAGTTTATGTTACGTTGATAAATTATATATACAAGCTCTTTGTTCTAATTGTTCTGACATTGAGAGCAGTTTCGACTATAAACTTCTTGTGATTAGAAACTTGGTCAATAAACAGTTATACCTTTCAACATAACCAGAGATAAATATGAGACACAAAATGCTTCTAAAAACATTTTGGTGAATTACAGCAACTAGAGCCCAACATGGCATTTACAATGATGTCGAGATTTATAAAATCCTTAATAAAAGAAGTCAAAATCACATCAGTAATCTGTGGTAAAAGCAATTTCAAACACACCATTAAACATATGTATTATTAACCTAATCCTCACTCACTTAAAGGGCAAATAAAGTGTTGATTAAAAATGTTCTTAAAGTGTTCTTGGTGTGACGTGTGGACTGGATGGATCCAAATGCGAAAACAACAGTCGTTAATTTAATTCGAAGTATTAACTGAGGTAGAGCGGTTTTAGGAATACTTCACAGTCAAAAATAGTTAAATAATCTGTTTGGAGAGTCTTGAAACAATAATCCACTTCAGGGGTAAAGAAGGTAACTCAGTGATTACATCAGCACTTAGAACAGAACTCTGAACATAAAGAAAAAGTCCTCAGAGAACTGACTGCAAATCAACTATAAAACTATATCCAAAAAAAAAAACAGAACTATAAGCACCAGATTAGCTAAAAAGCAAACTGTGTCTGTTTGTACAAAACTCTCTATTCTTTGAAATATATACATTGGAAAATGATCTTATGCCCTTCCAACCAAGAAAAACTTTAAGTACGTTTTCTCAAGATTAAATCTCGTTTACCATAACCAAATACCTCTGCTGTGGTTGGTGAAGTATTGAGGTTTGTCACCACACGTCATAAATCCCTGAAGTCTCCACCTAAAGGGGCTGGTTGTATAAACAAAGCGGGGTGTGATTACAGCTGGCTGGCGGAGGAATGAAGCCATTATTACATCTTATTGGACTATACCTCTTGTTCGCCCAGATTTCAGACAAACTTGATGAAGTAATGAGTTAAAAACATGGTCATGATGAGGGACTTACTGCATCTTGGAGAGGAAGACTTCAACCATTAAGCCATGAGTCGCATTTTAAGAAAAATACTGTAAATTAATTTTATTTTGTGTATTATTTGTGAAAAGACAGGAGAGAAAATAAACAGATATTCATGAACCCATATTATTGATGGGACTTAATCCCATCAATACATCAATTTTCTGTTCATATAATGTCTTGTCTTGGGGGAAGCAGCAAAGAGCTCTAGACTTCTTCCTGTTCTGGGAGAACAACAATGTGTTTCTTGTTTCCTTTTCTCACAAGTCTCCTTCCAGTTGTTTATGCCTGGTAAACAATCAATCAGCGGGCATCCTAAAATGTACCCCGATCCTCCACAATTTTTTTTCTTGATGAGGAATGGACACCGTTCTACTCTGAGTATCTCCAGAATGCTTTGCTCACCTCATCTTTTTTTGAGGGAGATATAAAATGAATTTGTTCCACAATCCACAATTGTTACCACATTCTTTTTTTTGTTATAACATGTTGAATAAACACACAATACAGTGAATACAATTAAATCTGACTATCATCCAGTGTTTTATAATAAAAAAAAAGGCTAATAGTTAAATGATACTTTCTTGGAAAGCACAATGTACGGATATATATACGATTTTTTGTTGCCATTTAAATCAATAAACACATTAAAAATGATTGCATTGAATTCATGTTGGAAAAGGTAGACACTATATGAAGGTTTCTTACCTTGCTCTTACACTGATGAGCCATGAACACTGACATAAATGATCTGTCTCAGAACAATTGGCTTTTGGTGAGTTCAACTTTGTAAAAATAAATGTAGGACAAAAGTTTTTGTTAATATTTCATGTCTGCTTCATGGTTGGAGGTCATATTAATTGCTATCCATGTCCTCTGCTGTACCTTTCATTACCTGTGTTTGCTCTGGTGTAATTAATTTTTGATGTCTGTGTAAATTGTTTAACCAGCGAGTGCTCTCTTCCTGTTAAATGACTGCAGCATTCAAATTAGATAAGATTTTTTTTGTCTTCTGCTCCATTGCTCATTTTGATGGAGACATCCTAATCTATTAGCTCAGGCAGCTTTACCATGGCTGTAAAATAAGTAACATGTGAGAGCTATCGTTTTAATGGCGTGAAATTTTGCTTCCTGCAGGTTTATCAGCTGCTGCCGGTACATTTTTGTTGTTGTCACTCTGAGAAGTTTCTCCTTCTGCGTGTAATTGTTTCTTGTTGCTGGACCTTTGATCTTCAGGAATCTAAAACCACAGACGACAAGCAAATCTTCATCTTGCAGACAAGGCTGACTGCTATCTAGCCTGTCACCCTTAAGAGAATAGACTATGTTGTGATCTAACTGAATCTGCTGCCGGCAGGAGACGAACCCCCCTCGAGCGAGGCGCAGATCTGAATGTGGATACCCGGGAAGCCGGACAAGTATTGCATATAAAACATTGGACCTTACACCTCGGCTACTGCGTGAGCTCTCTGGACTTCTTTGACAGAGAATGTGAGCTGTCAGTCCTGTCAGGCATGTTCCTCAGTAATTGTCTGCCATGTCTTTGGTGGGCACCGAGGATGTGAGGGGGAAAAACACAGCAACATGTGCAAGTTTACCACGAAAATAAACCTATAACAAAACATCGCTCTGGTAATCCATCTGGAAAAAAAGGAAAAATTACATTTGAATTGTCGTATCAGTGTTGATAGTGCTGCAGCCTCATGGGAAGAGAGTCAGAGGTTGAAATTCAGTTGTGCCACTTTTCCATCAGCTCCTCCTAGCCCTGCTGTAGTTGACTCAACTCTATCTGGTTTGTGTTGTGTTTCCAGCAGATGGTTACATCAAAACGGAAACTATTTGAATGCCTGCTCTGCTCTGGTTCCAACTGGGCGAAACCAGCATTAAAATGGTGTAGTCGACCGACTGCTGGGAACTGGTCAGAGAGTGACGTCACTGGAGAGTGAGCTGGGTGAGTCCTAAAACAAGAAACAGATTTACAATTTTCGAAAAAAACAACAAAAAAAACCCACTGTTGATATAATATGGATTTTTTGTCCAAAAGGTTTTTCCTTTTACATTTTTGTTTTTGGTAAGTCGGCCTATAGGCTGTCCAGTTTAGCCCTATCCTTTGCTGTCTTGATGACCCACCCTACCATTTAGGTCTGTGAAATAACACGCTGAAAACCCAAACAACTTTTTAAAAATCTCTCCAACATAATATTTACTAGACTACACACTTAATTTCATAGATTTCCTCTTGCTTGTGAAAGTTGCGCACTGCTTCAAGGAACGCGTGAGAGCTTTTATCCAATTTTATTTGAGCTGTCACATGTTGCCAGAAAAAGGGGGCAACGGAGACATTATCACTAAAGCCGTTAGTCCGATATGCAAACTGGAAGGGGTCCAGGGCGGGGAGAGCTCAGACTTGATGTATTGCAGGGCTAGTCGCTCGAAGCATTTCATGAGGATGGGAGTCAGTGTAATCGGACAGTAGTCATTGTAGCTGGAAGGGGACGACTTCTTCGGGACTGGCATGATGGTGGTGGCTTTGAGGCATGTGTGGACAACAGCTTGTCTCATTGAGGAGTTGAATTTGTCAGTAACAACATCTGTGAGCTTCTCGGTCTCTCAGGACACGACCACGAATGTTATCAGGACCATGGGCTTTCTGTGGGTTCGTGCGTCTGAGGCCTCGCCTCACACTCTCTGGGGATAGAGTGAGCACCTGGTCCTCAGGAGGTGGCATTGTCTTCTGTTTCTGAACCTACTGATTAAAAAGGCCACACTTTAGACTTAGTTTTTACTCTTGTCTTGTTTAATCTGGACTTCATCCCTGAACGTAAGCCTTTGAAAGTTAGGTCTCAGAGGCGTGTTATCTCAGCTGATACTGCCGACAGTTTTCCTGCTATGTTTGACCCTACTTCTTTTGATGAGTCCCTAAATGTGGACAGTTTGATTCACTGTTTCAATACTCATTGTGTTGAAATACTGAATCAAGTTTCACCTGTTGAATCGAATTCAAACATTCAGAAAAACAGTGCCCTTGGAAAAATGAAGATCTCCTGAGTCTGAAGAGACTTTGTCGAAAGAGCATCTCTGGAAGTCCACGAAACTTGATGTGCACAGACTTCACCTCAGGGATCTGATGTCTTCATACAATGAGATGGTGAAAACTGCCAAATCTGATTACATCAGAAAACTGGTAGCAGCAAATAAGAAAAACCCCAAAGTGTTGTTTGAAACTATTTATTCTCTTGTGTCTCCTGCTCCTCATATCAAATCTGTTTTCTGTGAAGCTGACAGCAATGCATTGTTGAGATTTTTCATTGACAAAATTAAATTGATCAAATAATAACTCTCTCCCTCTTTGTGTGGAACCCCTGCTGTCTCTGAGCCCGTCTCCTCCTCTTGGTCTTCCTTCAGTGCTGTATCTCTGGGTGATATTCGGCACTAGTGAACAAGATGAAACCCTCGTCTTGCTCAGATGTCTTCCTTCCTTATATGCTTTTTATCAAAGTATGTTGAGCCCTGGGTCACAAATATGGTGAACCTCTCCCTTTCCACACGGTTTTTTCCCAATGCATTTAAACACTTTGCTCAAAGGCTTAGACCCGACTGACCTCAGTAATTTCAGGCCTATTTCTAAGCTCCCTTCTTGTCCAAGGTCTTGGAGAAAGTGGACTTTCCTCTCTTAAGTAAGTTAAGGTTAACATAAATAATGAGTTAAACCAAAGCCTTTATTTAGTCTCACACTTAAAAAATCAATTAATTTAGACAGATCAATTACAATAAGTTTGAATACTAGAATTGGATAATTGAATCTAATTTTCATGTAATTTTAACAAAAATTTTTTTAGTGACAGTTGAGTTCAAGAATCTGATTAAAATGCTTCAAATATTCTGTACGCTAAATAAAAATGCTTAAATGCTTTACATAATAATGCTGTTTTGCTAACGCTCTTTTCTAAGGTAAGGTAAGGTAAGGTAAGGTAAGGTAAAACTTTATTGATTTTGAAATTGTTTTTTCCAGTAGCCAGCAATTTTTCATAAACAATAAAAAAATAATACATAAAAAATAAAATAAGAAAAGAACATAAGAGGAAGAACAAGATGACACAATCTAAGTATAAAGATAAAGACAAAGAACATAGGTCAAAGAAAAACAACAAAGACAAAGGATACAAAGACTAACATGGAACAGAACATCCAGATACTCTCACTCCACTCCTGCCCCCAAACTCAGAATTGTACAATTTAATAGCCCGAGGGATCAATGAGTCTATTTGTTTTGCACCTGGGTAGGAGCATTTGTGTACTCATTCTGCTTCTCTGCTCACTGATGACAGTGCTGAGAGGATGACTGTCATCATCCATGATGGACAGTAGTTTGTTCAATGATCTCCTCTCAGCAACTGTCACAAGTGAGTCCAACCACAGAGTCAGCCCTCCTGATCAACCTGTCCAACCTGTTGACACTCCTCTTGGACACATTTCCACCCCAACACACCACAGCATAGAACATGACACTGGCCACCACAGACTGGTAGAACATGCAGAGGAGCTTCTTGCAGATGTTAAATGATCGAAGCCTCCTCAGAAAGTACAGTCTACTCTGAACATTCTTATATACATGGTATGTATTGCAGGACCAATCCAGTTTACTGTCCATCCACACACCGAGGTACTTATAGTTGTTCACTATCTCAACCTCGTCGCCTCTGATGGACACTGGACGTGGCTTTGTCCTGGACCTCCCGAAGTCCAAGACCAGCTCCTTGGTCTTTAAGGTGTTCAACTGCAAGTGGTTCCTCTCACTCCAGTCCACAAAGTCACTTATCAGACTCCTATACTCGTCTTCGCTGTTGTCCCTGATGCATCCAACAATGGCAGTGTCGTCAGCATACTTCTGGACGAGACTCAGCTCTGAGTTGTAGCAGAAGTCTGAAGTATAGATGGTGAAGAGGAGAGGGGCCAGTACTGTCCCCTGAGGTGCTCCTGTACTGCACACCACAGTGTCAGACTTGATATCCTTCAGCCACATACTGTGGTCGATCAGTAAAATAGTCCGTAATCCAGAAGACCAGACCAGGGTCCACATGCATCTTAGTCAGTTTGTCCTGCAGCAGAGTGGGTTGGATAGTGTTGAAGGCACTAGAAAAGTCCAGGATCAGGATTCTCACTGAACTGCTTCCTTTATCCAACAAACCTGTTGAAAAAGTTGTTCAGTCCATTTGCCTCCTCCACCGTGTCCACTGCAGTCAGAGAGGCCTTGGTCTTGTGTCCATTGATGGTTTTAACACCATCCCAGACCTCTCTTATTTCTTCTCGGCTCAGCTTCTCCTCCAACCTCCTCCTGTAGGTGTCCTTTGCCTCCCTCAAGCATCGCTTCACCTCCTGCTGTGCTGACCCCCTGTCCCTGCTCCTGAAAGCCACTTTCTTCCTGTTAAGGACATCCTTGACCTCCTTTGTTACCCACGGTTTATTATTAGGGTAACAGCGGACAGTCTTAGTAGGGATGATCGGACCTTCCAAGTGGAGGAAGAGGTTTGGCTCTGTAGGCGTCCTTCAAGTTGAAATCAAGTTGAAGGTCAATTGTCCTGTTATTCCTGGTGGGAAAATCCACAGCCTGATGGAAAGTAGGCAGAGTAGAGTCCAGGTTGGCATGATTAAAGTCTCCAGAGATGATGATAAACGCGTCAGGATGTTGATTCTGAAGTCTAGCTGTCATTGTGTGGATCTTCTCACAGGCAGATGCAGCCGCAGCGCTCGGAGGAATGTAAACACACAGCGCGATCACGTGACTGAACTCACGCGGTAGATAATATGGACGCATGCTGACAGCCAACAGTTCTAAATCTTGACAACACGAGACTTTCTTCACAGTAAGGTGTCCCGGACTACACCAGCGTTTATTCACGTACATGATCAGACCTCCTCCTCTGCGCTTCCCACACGCGCGCGCGTCTCTGTCCGCTCTGACGGTGCTGAAACCAGGCAGCTCCACATGCGAGTCCGGAGTCAGCTGCGTGAGCCACGTCTCCGTGAAGATCAACAAGCTGCTCTCTCTGTAGATCCGCTGGTTGTTGAGGGCAGACAGCTCGTCGATCTTATTCGTCAGTGAATTGACGTTCCCCATCGTGATCGTTGGGATCGTTGGTCTTTGACGTCTCTGATTGTCCGTTAGCTTAGCCTTTAGCCTCTTGCCTGCGCGACAGCCACGATACCGGCACTGACGGTCTACCTAGAAGGTCCCATTTTCACTCTGGAGTGCCCTTTTTCAGTTGCACCTTTAGACTCAAGTGTGAGTTTTCTATTACCCATGGAACAGGACAAAGTTCAACCACAAGGAAACCGCAACCTGTTCCATTAATGTAACAGAGGAAGATCAATGTTTATTCCTTCTAACTTGATTGAATCGGTTCAAGTGTTTTACAACATCCTGAGACATTCTTTAGACAGAGCAATGATTGAAACAAGAGCACAGGTTAACATTAAGTTTCCTGTGGTTCAACAAATTTTATAACACTCAACAAACTAACTTAGTATTTTACCGTCACTAATATTCTGCCATTAATTATGTAAGGATTTCAAAACATGTTATTTTCCTGTGTAATTATACTTTCAATTCAGTTTCTAAGGTGTTCAAAGAAGAATACAGGACACTCTGCAACAAAAGATTCACATGAAAAGGACGTCTATTTGAAGCTGCTCTAAAATGAGATTTTGAAAACCATGTTCACGAATGTATTCTAAAGGAGTCGGAGCAAAGACGTGAGCGTGGAAAAGAAGACAACGTGTTGCCATGGCGATACTTACCAGTCAATACTGAGCTGGAGTTTGAGGTTTTGAAACCTTGATTGAGTTGAGCTGTGGGCAGGAGATGCTTTACGTGCAGCCAATCTCCTGCTGATTAGTCTGTCTTTTCCACCATCCATGCTGCTGGTTAAGTGTTCATGGAGGACTTCAGCGAGTTAAATGATGGGGTTGGTAACATGCTGGATGAAATTAGATGTTATTCTTGACTGAATAACTGATTCTTTGTTATGCCATTTACAACCAAGTTTACATTGCTAGAAGATTTAATTCAGGGGATTTAAATTGTGACAAATTTATTTTTTTTAAATACTGTGATTAAATACCAGTTCTCGATGCAAAAAGCTTAAAAGAACCAGAGATATTCTCAAGTAATGATGGCGGAGAAGTTTCTTTTAGTGACTTTTTAGTGATTTTTTTATCGAAATGAATTTAATACACATAGTTCATGTTAATAACTGTAGTTCTGTAGTTTAGCCACTAGATTACGCAATTCATTGTTTGAGATAGTTCGTTGGCATGGAGTCGCAATAATTGTGTTCTCAAATTCGTTGTGCTTATTTTTGGGATCTGTGCGAAATTATCAATTTGCATGTAGGAGTACTGCCTCCGTTTCACAGGATCAATCTACTTTAAATAGGATTTATATCTTTGCAGTCTCGATAGAAATTTAAATGTTTTTTTTTTTTTATTAAACCACATTTAGTTAATACATTCTGTAAATGATCTATTAAAACAAAAAAGTTGCATAATTAGAAAAATAAACTCAAAAAACGTGATAAAACTTAATTTCTAATGAATATACTGTAAGTATTGAAGCTCATCCATGCATGAAAATTGTCGTTCATCCATATCTTTATTTTGCGTCTGAATTTGTATTTTTGTGTTCAGATCTCTTTTTTTTCTTCAATTCACATTTTCTTAAACTTACGGAAATGTATGTTTTATGTAGTCGTAGTTACTTCATAATCCATTGTCTTTCTCAAATGAAGTTTGTTGTAGTTTATTTGAAACATTAAAACAAACCTATTTTACTAATAAAAAATGAGAACAGAACCAACTAAAACACATACTCAACTAAATGATAGATTTGCTGTTGTACTTTTACTTAAATACAATCATTTAAAGGCTTTCAGAGAAGATTTGCATCCTAAAGTACATGTTTACGTCTTTTTTCAGGCGTAAACTCACTAGTCGCTGCATTGTGACAAGTAATTGCTTCTCTTTCACTCTACCTCTCTGTTCTCTGACGGCTTTGATGTTTGGCCAAAATTGTCGGCTGTGACTTTTTTTTGAGAATCTTCTGGAGCTTCTGAAGCAGCTTTGTGTCCGGAGTTGCAAATTATCAGCAGCATAGAGAGATTTCTTCGAACAGAATTCTGTGTTGTACCCAAACTCTGACTGCAATACAAACACTTAAACTGTGTGTCAAAATAGCTTTCATTACCATCGTGAAGTTATGTTGGACCTCTATTCTACTCATTAGTATGTGCCTGTTTGCACAGAACTCTCTTTTCATTGGGATATTTGCATTAGAAAATTATCTTAAGCCCCTCCCACTGAAAACACTTAGTTTTTCTGAAGATGGAATCTTGTTTACCATTACAACACCCACTTTGGTGTTATTGGTTAAACATGGAGGTTTGTCACTGTGCGTGATCAATCCCGGAAGTCTCCACTTCCAAGGGACTCGTTGTATAAACATTTATTTAAGTACATTTATTTGAACATTGCACATAAGGTGTCATCACAATCAACAACCATCTCAGTAACAGTGACCTGAACAGCTCCCATAATGCTTTGCCGGCCAGTCTATAGATGACTGTTGTCAATTACTTTTGACAAAGCATCATAAGCGTATAATTTCAATAGAGTTTTGTAGCAACCAATCAGTCATCACTAAATAAAGCAGTGTGTCGAAGGGCATCATGGGAGTTCACTGTTGGCACCACAGATGTCAACCGTCATATGGCGGGGGACTTCTGTTTACAGTATAAATTTATATTTTTCATTGGAATTCAGTTTGATATAATTAATAGCAAATCAAATTTAACAACAAGTCAGCAGGGGGCAGTATAGTTCAAGAACTCAGGACTCTATTCAGACAATAATTCATTACAATAAATTCAGTTTTTCGTTTTTGAGTTATTGTGCAGATGTGCAGATACTGTAGGTCACACAACCTCTTCAAAAAAGCAGTTTCATCACAGGTTATAATGCCTTTCATCTTCCTGATTTTTGTGTAAAATATTTGGCAAGATATGGATGCAAAGCACTTAATGAAACAAACGAGTGATTCTCACTTATTGGCCCTTTCATCTCCATTATGCAGATCCCGGGTCAGTAATGACTGAGTTGAAAGTACCTTAAAAAGTATTTTTTGGTTTACTATGAACGTATTTCAGGGTGAATAGGTAGATAAACATCTCAAGGCAACTGTGTTACACTGGAGAAGGTCATCTTGGGGAAAAAAAAAGGCACCATAGCCAAGGTGTCTGCTTGGATTACAACCGTGAGCTCAAGTACAAACAATCTGGTGATGAGATCACTCATCCATCAACACAAACTTTATTTGGACGGATCAGACCTGAAATCCGACCCATTTAGTCATTTTATGTGGCCGGTCGGATGGTTGGCTTAAAATCCAAGATTTATGTTTATGTTGATGATGGCAGAGATAGAGAATATCAACAATTACACAGAGACTGCATACCACAGTAATACTGATTTTAAAGGAATTTGATGGGAATTTGAAACTCCAAATTCCAGACAATTCGATTCAATACAATTTATTTGGCCAGCAACCAACAGTTGCTGAAATATTTTTTTCCCTGATGAGTGTAAGATTCTGCTCTTAGGCCTACAGAAAAGTATTCCGACTGTAGGGTTGTCTCAGGAACCAAAACTTTGGTACCAATTCGGTAACAGCAGTCAAAAATGACAACAATACCAGCTATTTTATGTACCATAGGTACTAAATACATGTCTTCTTGGCGAATCCTGAACCCAAACTTAGAAGCAGCCTTATTCCATTTTTTTCTCTCGCTTTAAGTCGATACAGTGCTGTTTCTGGAACAGATTCAAGATTTATTCAAGATTGTTCTGCATCAGTTAAGGTTAAAACAAAAAGTTCTTGCGAAACGGAACTGAACAAATCGGCTTGTGTCAATTTGGAAATTTACATCTTGGTGGTTTTAACGATATTCTTGTAATAATTGAGACATTTTGTCTTTTAAGTGTCTTAAAAAGACAGCGTTCCATTTTCTTTATGTGCTCCTCATTCCATCCATAATTCTTTTTACCAAGAACTTAGTACTTGTAAAAGCTCATGACCCCATTATGTCCCCTCCATACAAGCCCAATTTTCCTCAAACAAAGAGCATATCTAGTGAGTCCCTCCGCCCGAGACTGTCTTCTCTTCTCAAGTCTTCCTGTTTCGAGCCCATTGTGAAACTATAACATGTTACGACCTATCAAATTCTGTCCGCCGTTTCCACCAAATGCTTCAGAAATGGAGAATCTTGTTGCAGATATTTGGGACGACTGCCTGCATGTTGTATTTTTGTACGATCATTGATACTGTTTATGACTCAAGTGTAGAATGATTGTTGCATTTAGTTCTACACTGATTAGATTCTCAGAAAAAAAAGTTAAATTTACTCTGTGTCTCTATAAGCTTTAGTTGTTCATTTGACTAAAATATTGAAGATCTGCTGAAAACACCTAAATGATCTGTTCTGCAGGGGCACCTGGGGGTTCATGCCAGGCCAGACCAGACCAGTATTCTGACCCCCCTTATCTGGTCTAGAAAAGCGCTATACAAATAAGAATTACTTACTTACTTATGAAATAGAATGTTGAGCAGTTTACGCAGACCTTCAACGACTCGTCACAGTGTTGTGATTTTGTTACCCGATTTTCAATTTAGAAATCTGATTTTATTTAAAATGCCAGATCGTTAGAAATATATTTTCAAGAATCGAAAGGGGATGAGTTCAGTCTCAAGCAGACACAGGAATAGTAAAGAAATTAAGTTAATGGAGTAAATTATGTTCAGAGAAAGAATACATTTGTCCTACTTCAATATCTAAATTAGATAAAATACCCAGCACACCCATTTAAAAAATGTTTTTACATTATATTAGATAATAAGGTTGAAGAAAAAGAAAGGGGAGATTTGGTCAATGGTTTTAAAACTGCTAAAAACAGCTTGTACTCCTAACAATCTCAACTTTGTATTTATTAAATATGATAAAAATGTAATCATAATTAAATGTTTTTAAATTTGAATTCATCTGAAACCCTTTGTGCCCACTTTCTCCTGACGCAATCCAGCTTCCCTAAAAACTTTGATGGGAGCTAAATGGTAATCTTTTTTTTATTTTTTTATTTCGAGACTATATAATCAGTTGAGTCATGTTCGAGCACAAATGTCAGGTCATCAAATGTTGTCAATAAAGAACAACGTTCTAAAATGAAACTTTATTTCATGTACGAGTCACTTCCTGAACATGATGACATTTTTCAGAAGTGCCAGAAACTCTGTACAACTAGCATTATGATGAGAGGCAGAGCAGAAGGATTCAAACCCGAACCAGAAATGACTAATTATTACCATATCAGGAACATTTAAAGGAAAAATATGTCATTCAGTACTAAACATTTTGTTTTTTATTCTGTGATATTTGTTCAGGCAAGATTTGGCGTCATAAAAAATGCAAAAGAATGTGAAAGTTTCACAATAAAGCGAAAGTATAATTTCAAATAAACCTATTTGATGAAGTAGAGGTTAAAAATGAACAAAAACAGATAGAAATGTAATGAATCATGCCATGGATAAACATATCATCACCATCTCTTAATCAAGCACATTTTTATTTCCAGACCACTGTTCTCACTGCAGTATGTAAAAACGGTCAGCAGTGTTCCGTTGTTCCTCTTTTCTTTGACATTTCTAGGCGTGCAACTCAGTGAAATTGGTTTAATTTGATCCCTTTGTCCCCTTCAGACTGTTCCCTACTGTGCTTTGTGCGCCTTTCAGTTTCTTTAAGCTGAAATTAAATATATAAAAAAGCTTTTGTTTTTTAAAAAAATGGATAAAATCAGAATTATATGCCCACAGAAACAAATCACTTTTTTTTAATAAAACAGATTGTTTGAGCAGTATTCAATTCAGTACTGTTATTCTAGTTTGGAGTACTATATACTATATATATATATATATATATATTTACTATAAATTAGTGTTACCTTTTTTTTACTACAAGAACGGAATGGTATTTCACTGCATTCAATAATTTAAAAACAGATAAAAGCCAAACAAGATAACAAACAAATAGTGACAAAATAAAAATGATTTTATTTAATTCATGTTAAAGCGTAATCTTTGTTATTGAGCAAAGTCAAATCCAGCTTTAGGTGATCTTTTGTTTTAAATCAATCTGTATTGGTAGTGTTTGTATGTTTTCACACCACTTGCTTAGCTTTGTTTTGTGGCCTCAGGTTTCATCCCACAGTTCAGTTTAATATAATAAATTAGGAAAGTCTTCAGCCTCAGTGAAATGATTACAGTCATTTTGACATTTTACACTTTTACATTTGTAACCAATACTATAATGAGCAAATCTGTGAACTCTTCTAGGGTGAAAAAAAGGAAACCAACGTCAACGTGGAGTTTGTGGAGAATATGTCCACAAATACCGAATGGAAAAACAAGCTAATTATGAAGCACAGATGTCCATTACATCTCTCTTCATTAGTTTTCAAAAGCAGATTGTTGTTATTAATGAGAAGAAATAAAAGGTCACAATGTAAAGTTCACCTCACTCAGATGCTTTGTTGAGAAACTTTGTCTGTGTGTTTGTGCGTGCGTGTTGTCTTAGATTTTTCAAACTGTAATTAAAACTAAATCAGCCCAGCTTTGATGAAGGCTTGAAAGAGATGCAGGCGTGATTAATGATAGACGAATACCTGGATGATGAAAAGTACAAGACGGCAGTGAAACCAGATATGATGTAATACTTGGACTTAGTGGTGTCGACATATCAACAAATTAACTTTGGAATTGTATGGAGATTAGATGGTCTGGCGAGAGTCCAAGAAACACAATTTACTTTCACAGAAGACAACTGTTTCTTGAAGTTTGGCTTCGTTTGTGGAGCCACACTTACAAACTGAGCGTGTTGAGACCTGTCCATAGAACAACCTGGCTCTGAACACCAGGACAACCAAGGAGATCATCGTCAACTTCAGGAGGCTGACCCTCCCCCACTCCACATTAACGGCGAGTGTGTGGAGAGGGTTCACTCTTTCCGGTTCCTTGGCGTCCTTACATCCTCTTACTGCACCTGGACTGAGAACTCCACAGCAATTGTTAAGAAGGCACTGCAGCGGTTACATGTCCTGAGAGTATTCAAGAGGTACAACCTGAACCTCTCCTTGCAGCTGTCCTTCTATTCCTGCATTACAGTCTGGTACCGGAGCTACACCATGGCGGACAAGGAGAGGCTTCAGTAAATCATAAAGGCAGCCGAGAAAATCATCGGTCGCCCCCTCCACTCTGTGATGGACATTTTCACCTCCCGCTGCCTCACCAGAGCAAAGAATATCACCAAGGACCATTCCCACCCTGGCTCCACTCTGTTGCCCTCAAGAAGGCGTAACAGGTGCATTTAATAAAAAACTAACAGATTCAAGATCAGTTTCTTTCCCGCAGCCATTTTCACTCTGAACTGAAACATGGACTGATGCACGCAACCTGGAATACCGCAATACTGCCTGAATAATTTAATATATATTGTTCAAAGTGTTTTTCATATGTATTTTTTTTTTTATCAAAAATACAATATAAACTTACAGTATGCAGTGTATAATGACAAATAAAGGCATTATACTCTTTTCTTTTCCATTATTTGTTCCCCTCTTAGTTTAATAATTAATGTAAATATTAAACAACAAATATTTGTTCAAATTCAATGTAGAATAAAACGCACACAGACATTTTAAGATCTGTAAATTGTTTCTGTTCTTAACAGTCTTTTTCAACCAATACTTCCACCTCTAGCCAAAACATATTAATGTTATGCCACAAACAGTTGCAGTGCATTGTTGGATTTGCAGTACAACTACAGTAAAAAGCATTATGTAACTGATACAATGAAAGGACCAGGGGTCACAAACTGTATTTGCACTACAGACAAGTGTATTTTCCACATGATTTCCAGTGACACCAAAAATGGAATTTAATGACTGAAAAAAAACATGAAACACCTTTTGTATGGAAAATACATTTCACTATAGCAGTATCCCTGGATTGGTTTCTTAACATGATGGTCCCATATAGTGTTTCCTTTTTATCGCAAATTTAACCTTCTTAACGTGGAACTAATGTGTAACTAATGTTTTGTCTAACAAAAATATACAAACTCCAGACAGAAAGGCTGCACGTTTCTCCCACTGGTATCAACTAATGTGATACTCCAACTCTCAGACTCACATGATTGGGATGTCTTCCTCTTCAAGGTGCAGTAAGTCCCTCATCATGACCATGTTTTGAAATTTTAACTTTATAAAGTTCATCTGAAATCTGGGGGAACAGGAGGTTACGAGAGCGGAGTCAAAAACAAAACCTTAAAACAAACATGAAAATCAGTAGGAAATGAAATTTGTATTTATTTTCTGGGTCACTTAAATGTTTTACTTCTTATCCCTGAGTAGTAGTTAATGATTCTCTGATGAAGCTTCATGATGAAGCTTCTGATGAGCTTGATTCAATAGAGTAGCTGTACAAAGTAATTGATTACAGAGCTGAGAGCGCCATCTTCTGGGCTTTGAAAAAGGATGGAGCTTCATGAAGCTTCATCAGGCCATCATCAATAATTTATTTTAAAACATTTTAACAAAACACCTTTAAAAATCAAAAGTTGCAAAGGCATGAATAAAAAGTTTCAACAACCTAAAAACAAAGGTAGAAAAGAACAAAGACTAGCTGTGAATAAAATATTAATGTTTTTTCTTTTATTACGCTGACAGGTGAAGTTGGAAGAGGATAAATGCAAAGTTGCATTTGAGGTCGGATGGAGACGAGTTGTACTTCACAATGAAAGATATATTTTCAGGTTCAGGATCGTTACTCAACAAAGGTTGCAAAGATGTTATTTTCCGTGAAAAACATTCATTTTTTCTATTGGAAAACCTCTATTGGTGCTGATACTTTCTACCCCAAAAACAATCGTGATAAACCAGTACAAAAACTGAAAACATGTCCTTAATGAAGCTCTCAGGGCTGCATTGCAAAGAGATAAAGACAGACTCGGATCGGTTTCTCAGGCCAAGAGTCTCAGAGAGATTCTTTGACAGGATGAGACAAGTTAGATTTTCTTGGCAGATGCGCTGCAGAAGATTGGAGGAAGACGATTGGAGCTGCCACAGCAACATTGATAGAGGGAAGGAATCGATGTGCATGTTTCATTGGACACTGAAGATAAAAATCTCATTCGGATTCTGGCCTGAGGGGAAAGACACTGGACTACCAGTTCCTCACAACGGGCAGCAGGCTCTAGTTTGGTTCTGCAGGTCAGATTTATCCATCAAAAGGGTTTGTTTTGTATGATTTTGTTTTCTTTTAGCACTAATGGAACATAAATGTGATTCATTTAAACTTAAATAATCACAATTACAGGTGAAAATCTACATACTCACCGCTCTGTGAATTCAGGATTAAGATTTTTTACTTCTTCCATCAAATATAAGCCAACCATATTGAATTATGTTATTTATTTCTGATAAATAGCAAAAATTCCCAATTATAATCAATATTTGATTTATCAATACACATAATAAAAATTTCAAAAATGGGAGGCCAAAATACGTCATGCAACAAATATTAGAAAAAAAGTCATTTTTTCTCAATCTCACAAGAATAAACGCTTCGCCCAACTGGTAAATTAAGTCTTAATCTAAAGCCAAAGGCAGACTTTTATTTTAACTTCTCCAGGGAATAAAAGCAAAACAATGTATAAATACAAACCCTAATCAGAATGTTTCAGCACATTAAAAAAACTAAAAAGATTTATTTTAAATCAACGCAAAAAATACTAACAAAGTATTTGTGTATTGGATTTATTGTTATTGTTAGATATTTTGATATTATTGTCATAAACATCCCCTTGTTGGAATAATAAATGAACTTTATCTAAATCGATATATTCACTACATTAGTGTAAATCTGTATTTCTTCATAGGGTTTCCATTATCTTATCATAAACTTTTACTTAATTGGCCCCTACACAAACTTTTTTATGACTCTATTTTACTCTCACCAGGATGAAATGGCTTACTGTACTTTATTTGTTATTATTTTATTGATAACTTAATTAAAGAATAACTCACTTACTAATACATAAAAAAATAAATATACATATTCAATGCTAAGACACATATTAATGATGTTCTTATATTTACTAAACATCTGTGCATGCCTGGAGTTATTTATTTCAGTATTTCCAGTAAAATTAATTCAATTTATTTAAGTAAGTAAGTAAGTCGTGGCAATAATGCAAGAAAAACTTGCCAAAACTAGTACTTACAGTTTCAATTAATTACAAGCTGTTTTGTTTATTGATAAAGTGAAAGTATAACATGATGATTTTTTTATTCCACAGCAAGAACCGGACAATTATTTTTACTGGCCACTTTTCTTATCCTAAACACACATTTTTTTTCACTGTACTATAACTTCACACATACCAGCAACTTGTGTCTGTATCAAGCTGTTTCACACGTCGTTAGGATCCAGTTTCTTCACTTTTCACAGATCAAAAGATGAGTTCAGTCGTTGTTTTCATCCGTTCTGAATCTCTTGCAGTAGAAACTCGCTAGCAGACATTTAAATATTTATTTTATTATGTTTCCCATTTCGAAATTAAAAAAATTAAAACATGTTAGCTTAAAACATTGAAGTTCTTAATAATCATTGAAGGTTATTTCATTTAATGCAGTTTCACAATTTACGACTAAACTGTTTTTCTGCTTCGTTTATTTTTTTCAGGTCCAGAAAACCATGCGAAGACAAAATAGAAAATAAAAGGGCCAAAAGGTTTAGACAATTTATTTAGTTGTAAACATTTCTGATAAAATTTTATCATAGTTTACTGTTGAGGTGTAATAAACTGTGAGAAAAAGAATGTCATTTAAACTACATTTAGTTTTGTTCCTCTTTTAATGCCCTCTTTGATAAAGATTCTACAACGAGAAGTGCTAATTTTACACGCTGCAGAAATTAAACTTGTACCCACAGACACTCTATGTGTAAATTTTGGTGCAAATTAACTTTACACCAAATGAAATGTAGGTTCATGCAGAAGCATCGTTTTTGTTTTGAGACGCTGAAAATTGGTGAATGAGAGCATGATTCATATGATCCATTAAGTTCTGAATTACAATTTTGTTAGTCAAAATGGGACTTAATATGTTAATTTAATTTAATTTGGCACATTTTATTTTGAGCATCTTGGATATTGCAGTGTTAGAGGTTCTGTAAATGTCAATAAAATATTTAAACTTATGTAAAAAAAGTTAAGCTAACAATTTATTTCCCAGATTATTATTTTATTATTTTGAAGGGCTCAACGTGTATGTGGTTTCTTTAACATTTATTTACTACTTCATAGATCTTTTGCTTTATAAGTAACATTTCAGTGGTTTACCAAAAACAAACAACCAAAACATTAATGTCAATCCTTTACATAAATTCCAAAGTTCTAAAAGGTTTTGATGATTCAGAAGAGAAAGGAAAATACAAAAACTCTTTGATGAAACTACCTGACAGTACAACGTCTGGCAGACGTGACAATCTGGCGACTTTGCTATCTTGAAGATTGGGAAGCATTTATCTAGTTCAACACTGCAGAAAACTGTTTCCTTCAACTGAGAAAAATCTGTAAAAATGTTGTCACAGCATGATCTAGACCTTATTATCCATGCATTTCTCTCTTCTCGTCTGGACTATTACAACAGTTTGTTTTCATGCCTGCAGTTGATAAAGAACTCTTCAGATAGAATTCTGACCCGCTCTAGTAGAATAACTCACATTTCTCTGATCCTTAAATCTCTTCACTGGCTGCCAGTTTCTTTCAGGATCAACTATAAATAAATATAAATAAATATTAAATAATAAAATTCTTACTTTCAGAGCTAATCATGGTCAGGCTCCTCCTTACATCACTGATCTGATCCAGCCTTACACCCCAGCTCGGACTCTGAGGTCTGTGGATAAGAATCTACTGATGGTTCCTCGCACACGGTTCGGGACCAGAGGAGAGAAATCCTTCCAGGCTGTTGCTCCTAAGCTTTGGAACGATCTTCCTCTCTATTCTCTTGTGTTGGTCTCGGTGTTATCTTGACCTTTTATGAATATATTTTATTCAGTAGTATTAAGTTTTAATTGTTAAAGCGCTTTGTGAGCCTGGTCTGGAAAAGCGATCTACAAATATGAATTTCCTACTTACTTACAAAGAAAAAAAACGTCATAAAATATATTTTTACATTATGATGAAATCAGCCTTGGAAAATATTATTAAATACATCAAACAGCATTAAAAAAAAAAAGAAACACTAACAAATAATTACCTTCCTTTTTTAATTATTGTTGTATTCATTTTCAGTCATTAGATTGTTTGAAATAAATGTTTTAAATGTGTCCCAAATTCATCTTGTTCATAAAGGTTTTTAAAAAAGGGAAGTTTGGACATTCAAGCATTGTTTTGAAAAATCGAGTTAATAAAAAAATATAGGATAAAAGTAGTAGAATGATCATCATGTGAGTTCAATCACCAGTTCAATAAAAATAAAAATAACTAAGAGTCAAATAGATTAAAACTGAAACGGGAAATGAAAATCTGAAGCGCTATTTAAAAACAAAAGAGCCTGACTGACAGAAGCAAGGGAAGAAACGGCTGTCCTGATAGATGAAGCCGCTGAAGGTGAGCCAGCAGCAGGTTCCGTCACTTGGACTCCGTTTTATGTCCAAACACGAGGCCTGTTGACAGGCGACTGGAGGGAAGAACCGCGGGTGCCGTGGAGGTTTTGAACACTGATGAACTGCTATAGTCATTTTCTAATGAAATCAAACCTGAGGCAGCCATGTTAAAAAAAAACTCCTCGGCTCTTGCACAACTCTGGTTCGTACCTCCTTCCCCTCACATCGACGAGGTTGATCAGGAAATGCCGAGTCCGTCAAAAAAAAAGAATGAAGTTCATTGAGAAAGAGAGGATGGAGGGTGAAGACTTTTGGCAAGTGCTGAAGCTCTGCAGGATGTTTTATGAACTGTGTGCAATTACTTAATGGGTTGATTCATGGAGTGAGACGCGACACCAAGGCTCGCTTATGAAGCCCTTTTCCAGATTTAGTTTGTCAGTTTGAAGCTGTCAGGAGACAACAGGATCAATAACACAATTAAAAGCATGATCACATTAATGAGTCAACTTTTCCTTCAAAGAAAATTGATTCAAGTTCTTTTAGATCTATGGATGATACTCAGGTTTCCTCCCACGATTGAAAAAGACATATATATTGTCCACATGACTGGTGTTCGTCCTGGTATGTAAGACTTGTCCACGGTGACATCGCACCAAAAGTTAATTTACTCAGATCTCCAAAATAAGAGCTTTTTTTTTAAACCAGCCTTTAACCTTCAACGTCTTTAGAGACGGACACTTAACCCTTGTGTTTTCTCTGTTTCTCCCTGGCTTCCAGAAATAGATATGCAATGGTGGTAGTTGTTGGCTTGTTCTCGAAACAGAGACATCACAAGGGATACCTCAAACACATTTGGTTTCTGGCCTTCGGGTCACTTTGACCCAGAGACAACACAAGGGTTAAAAAGCTTTTCATTGTTTAGGAAATGAGATTATATTGACATTTCAGAGATTGAAGTAAAAATGTTGAAATTTTAAATCTTCAGATTTAATTAAGAATTCTGAGACTAAATGGAGATTTCTGAAATTGCAATTTCCAGATTAAATCAGAATGTAAGGATCACATTTAAAATGCTCAGATTTAATTAAGATTTGAGATTTAAGTAAAAATCCTCAAATTAGATTATATGATTAAGTTTATCTTTAAACTATAATTTAGGGGCAGAATCCCGCTTTTGAATTAAAGGGAGATCTCTGAGATAATAGTAATACTTACTTTAAAGTTAAACCCACATGAGAATAAAGTAAATTATGAGTTTGAGTTTCAATTTAGAATTCTGACAAAAAAGTAAGACCGCCTGATCTTGAATTGAGAATTCCATGATCAAAGTTAAATGTCTTTGATTATGTTGAGAATGTTAAGATTATTTTATTTTCCACTGATTTTCTGGAACTCCTGTGTTTGTCTTATGTGTCTTGAACTTTTAAAAGTTTATATTTTAACTGTGTTTTTGATTGTTAAAGTGCTTTGAGAACCTGGTATAGAAAGTCACGTTAGAAATAAACATTACTTACTTACTTACTTACTTCACTATACATTATAAACTACAAACTACTAGATTTATGGTTTAGTTTTGTGATTGTTTCATCAAAAAAAATCATAAAAGAATAAATAACAACATGTTCAATTACGAGTGAAAACTGTGTTCATGTAATGTTTAATTATGTAATATTAAGTACAACATTTTTCTTCATGAGTGACACTAAATTAATTCAGTGAGAATATCAGGACCCTCATCATGAGGAAATTTTTTTTTTCTTCAGAAAGAGTTTAAAATTGTTTCATATCATCGAATTTGTTGTCACATTATGATAAACATTTGAGAGTCTTCTCACGTCGTCTTCACAGTACCACTTCACTCCCTCTGTACTTCTGGCCCATATTGATGACAATCTCTTAATAATAAAAAGGTTTTTAACCCTTGTGTTGTCTCTGGGACAAAACGACCCGAATGACAGAAAACAAATGTGTTTGAGGTATCACTTGTTGTCTCTGTTTCAAGGTGAACAACCCCCCACCACTGCATATGTATATCTGGTAGCCAGGGAGTTCGTTCACCTTGACAAAGAGACAACACAAGGGGTAAGTGTCCGTCTCTGAAGACGTTGAAGGTTGAAGGCTGGTTAAAAAAAGAAGCTTTTATTTTGGAGATCTGAGTAAATTAACTTTTAGTGTGATGTCACCGTGAACAAACCTTACATACCAGGATGAACATCAGTCATGTGGACAATTTAAAGTATGTCTTTTTTTAATCGTGGAAGGAAACCTCATTTGTTCTGCTTTGTAACATTGAGATCACTGATCTCTGACTCGGCGAGATAAACATTTTTAATTGCCTGAGGTCTTGTCATGTCCTGCGAGGCTGTTTTGAGGGACGAAGCGTATCATGTTTGCGTTTAAGACAGATCTCTAATAAAATCATGAGTCCAAATGGGAAATTGCTTCCAAACGTGTAAGGAAGAGTTAGCGATTCACAGCAGATAAATTTGCCGCTTGAGCAGATCAACACAGATTGAGTTCGGGAAAGATGTTTCTGCCGAGATGCGCTTTTCATGCCCTAATGTTGCAAAGCAGAACAAATGAGGACTAGTCAAACACCCCATGTAATCCCATAATGTCTTTAGTTCAGCTTGAGAAGACCATAAATGTTTTGACCTGTGTCTGATTAAGTTTCATGACTCTTTGATTCTCATTTGGTTCCATTTAAAGCTAAAAATGTGAGTCGCTAGTGATAAAACTTTAAAGGATTTAGACAGTGTTTTTCTCTTTGAAAAGTTCAATATCCATGGAGTAAGTCTTACACCAAACCTGTCTGTGACGCACAAAGGAATAACTTATACAGAAGTATATCCCTTTTGTACTGTGTTGCACTATTTTGCCCAACAATCCAGGGAGACATTGTTGGTGTTTTAAAATTAGTTTCTGTTTCTCCTCACAGTGGTTTGTGTTTGTCTGTTTACTCTGCGCCTGCAGAGCGTCTAGTCTCAGTCAATGTGAAGGTGCTTCATCTCGTGTGTGAATGTTAGTCTTGAAACAGTGAGAAGCAGAAAATCTAGAGTGAAATGAAAGAATAAGTTTATCTAAAACTTATTATCAAGTGAGATCTCTGCGCTCACATGATGATGGTATCCGTGGATTGTAGGGCGTTTAACGAGGTCACTTTTCTTTCTACGTGCAGACGTTTCTACATGCAGTGAAAATAAATCCTGTGAGTCAAACAGACAATCAGAACTGAAATAGACATTTTAGGAATATTTTCTGTATCTCAAGTGGGTCATTCAGTGTGTCTGTCTGTCTGTCTGTCTGTAAGTGTCACACCAAACCAGTCTGTGACGCACAAAGGAATAACTTATGTAGAAGTATATCCCTGTGGAATATTGAATGGATAATTTCAATATCTAAAACATTGAAATGTTCTTCAAATGTTTGAAAAGTTTATTCTAAGCGGTGAATTATTGTTTTAAATAATTTGATTCAATAATTTAGTTTATTGTATTTTATTGTATTTTATTTATAGTGACACCAGACCAAGCTACTTGATCAAACTTGCTGTCAATCATGCCAAGCACAGAGGATCATGTGACGACATAGAAGCACTGGCGCAACAATTCATCATGGCTGATTCCAAAAGGGTATTGTCTGCTGTCACTTTTATACCAACATTTTATATTGAATTTAAAAGACTATGAATTCCAAAAAATGTTGAATTTAGAAAAAATTAGTTCACAAATTAGTTCACCCTTAAAATACAGAAACAATTTATTTAGAGTTTATCAACAATATTTAAATGACAAAAAAACAACAATTCAAAAGTTTAAACAATTAAAATTGTTAAATTCAGTCGTTCAGTGTGTAGCACTTTGTGAAAAACTGCGAGATATAACAACATTGCGAGATCCTTGATGCAGAAAAGAAAAATGCTCTGCCCTGGTTTTAAGTGACAAAAGTGTCTTTTTACATACACTTTACTTTTAAAACTAGTCTCTTGCCCGGAAAGATTTTGTTTTGTTAACTTGTCTCTTCGGTGAAAACATTAAGGATTGATATATATTTTTGAGTCACATTTCTCATGCTAAACTGTTCCCTTGCTCCTTGTGTGATTCATCAGATTTGATTTGATTATATTCCACACGTTGAAAAAAAAAGGCCACGTTGCTTTGGGATAAGGTGTGATTTAGGGGTAGTTGTTGGTCAAAAAAGTTTTTCTAAATTCATTTTCATAAACGTATTCCCTCCTCCCGGAGGTTTTCACAGAGATACGACTTCACACAGACAGGAAACTATTTCTCTAAAGACAAAGAGCTCGTCCGCGTGTCTGGTCGTCCGTTCCTTGCCTAAATCTCTCTGTCCATCCTACCATCCATACATCAATCCATCTGTCCGTCTGTAAATAATCCATCTGTCTGGCCTTCCGTCCGCCTAAACCTCTGCCCTCTCGGTTTCTCCTTCCAACCATCCCACTGTCCATTTATCAATCCATCCGTCCCTCCTCTTGTATGTCTTTCCGACCTTCCGTCCGGCCTAACTCTTTACAAGTCCTGAAACTGCAGGCAAACATGTGACCTGAGGCTCCCTGTTAATGTGGTAAATATGTTTTGCCTCCCTGGACACAGATCTGAAACGCACCTAAAAAATAAAATATAATGAGCACCCGGACAGTATGAAACATATTTTTATGGATTACAATAAACCATGAAACTAACTGTTTTTTTTTTATTTCTAAGTGGTCTTCATTTATGAAGTGCCACCATTCACTTCTCGTAAAGTTTATTTGCTGTGACACCCACACATATATATACACATATATATATATACAGTATATATATATATATAAAGTATGATGACGACACTGCCATTGTTGGATGCATCAGGGACAACAGCGAAGACGAGTACAGAAGTCTGATATGTGACTTTGTGGACTGGAGTGAGAGGAACCACTTGCAGCCGAATATATATACAGTATATATATGTAGCAGGACGAGGTTGTTGGCATTCCAGCCAATCCCGTCTTAGCCTGCTGGTTAAAAGGAGGCGGTGCACACACTTCTCCCTCGCTCTGAATGGCTGGAGGCTGAGTTCCCACCTCAATCAGCGTCCTACGCTTCCGCTTCCGGGGTCAGAGGTAGGCTGTTAGCGACGACTGTGGTTCTCTCGTGGTGTTCTGTCCAGCTCTGTGGTAAGCTCATTGATCCTTTTGATAGATTCCTCTCTGGGTGTGTGCTTGGCTGCGTGTTGCTTCCCCTCTGCAACTTCTTTACGAAGTGGGTGACGCCGTTTCATGCCGTGCTCCCCAGGAATGTTTTGATCGGTATGTGGCTAGGTGATTAGCACATATGGAGCTTTCCTCCGGTTTTTTAGTTTATTTTTAACTCTGCTTTTATTGATCCCCCTAGGTCACTTAGCGCAGCCTCCGCTAAGACCACCCGCTTATTTCACTGCTGTTTTGTCTTGGGTTGTTTTATTTAAACTTCACCCGGAACTGCTGGGACGGATCGGGTGGCAACGATTCGCCCTCCCGACCACCTCTGTGTCCCGACGGCCGACTGTGCGTGTGTGTGATTGGCTAATCGCACTAAGTCGAGCGAGCGACAGCGGACTGAGGCTCGGTGTCGCAGTTCACCCCGGACTCTTGAGTTCTTGTGTTCATTTTTGTTTACGTTTATTTCAATTGTGTCTGTTTCTTTCCGTGTGATTATTTTGATCATTCTATGTTTTGTTGATTTGTCATTTGTTTAGTTTTACAGTTAAAGTATATTCATTTGTATTTTGTTTGTCATTGTCGTCACTCATTGTTAACGTTTCACTCTCTATCTGCTCAGGAGCTGCCGTACTGCGGTGTCGGATTGGTGTCCCGGTGGTGGTGTTTCCCCCCTTTCTTTTGCACGTGGGTTTTGTTTGTAGTGTTCCCAGGGATCCCCCCTTTTCGTCGGACATCTCTCACCGTAGGTGTCAGCCCTGAGCAAGGATAGTCGTAACCAGCACTGTTTTATTATTGTGGTATTAATATATAGAAATAATAAATATTCTTTCTGAATTACTGTCTCTGCTCCTTCCCGCGAATGAACCTATGTGCTGACCTTTATATTAATATCCTCTGGGTGAAATTCCCAGGGTGGCGTTGTTGAACACACAAACTACATAAATAATACTCTATCCGTGCTCGTGTCGCCACAAACTGGCGTTGTTGGCAGGATCGCGTGATTGAGAGCAGAGACAAGTGTTCAGTTTTAGATTGAGTGTGTATTCTTCTATTTTTGTTTAGAAAGCGAGTGACCAACATTTTTGGTGTCTGACCTGTGTTTATTTTTTTCCTGTCCCATCCCCTGAGACAAAACAGCAGTTGGTTTTCGCGGATCGGCAACGAGCCCTGTCCCACCTTACCTGGCTTCATCCTCAAGGTAAGGGTGGTCTTGGTTGTTCAAAAAAAAAAAAAAAATTTAAATGATGGCGGCTGAAATGCAGGAACTTAGGGATTTAGTTGCTCAATTGAGGGCTGACAATGAGAAACTTAGGCAGGAACAGGTTGCAGCTGTCCCTGGCCCTAGTACAGCCCCTTCAGCTTCCCTTCCTGCATCCTTCAGCGTCAGTGCCCCTGTAACCGAGAGAATGGTTATGGTATCACGTGATAGAAGGTGTCCCATGTTTAGGGGAAAGTCGGGCATAGGGTTAGGTGAGTGGCTGGAGGAGGTACAAGCCGGTATGAGGGCTCGTCACCTATCTGTTTCCGATCAGGCATTCTTCTTGTTCGATCATCTAGAAGGGGAAGCGCGTGATGAAATTAAGTACCGCTCTGCTGAAGATCGTTGTGACCCAAGTAAAATCATTTCAGTGCTGCAGGAGTTATATGGATGCACAGCATCTTATGTAGCGCTACAAGAGGCGTTTTTCTCCCGACGTCAACACGAGAAAGAGACTCTCCTTGAGTTCTCGCTCGCACTTATGGGTCTAATGGCATCCGTGAAGCAGCTTGCACCCACAGGCATCCCCAATGCGGAGGTACTGTTGAGGGATCAATTTGTGGAACATGTGCTGGATGGGTCACTCCGTCGGGAGTTGAAGCAGTTTGTTCGCGGGCAGCATGCCTCTACCCTACTGGAGGTCCGAAGTGAAGCCATCAGATGGGCTCGGGGTCGTAGCAACTCTCTTCCCCTGGCTGTTGGTGCTCAGTATGTGGTTCAGGGTAGTTATCCGTTGGGTGTCCCTCAAGTCTCAGAGTTCAGCGAATTGAGAGAGATGCTTAAGTTGCAACAGGAGCAGTTGAACCAACTGACTCAAAACATTTCCCGTCTGCAAGGTTCACAGCAGCACAGCCGGGCAGTTTCTCGTGGTCCTATAATTTGTAGGAGATGCCAACAGCCAGGTCACTTTGCTAGGGACTGCGATGGATCACGTGCTCCGGCCCGCAGTCGACCTTCATCACCTTCTGCACAGCAGAGATCATTCCGCTCTGCTCACACGTCGGAAAACTAGCACCCGCCGCATTGCAGAGTCACAATTCGGAGGGGGCAGTTATTGGCTCAAGTGTTCGGGCAGGCGATGTTGAAGTGTCCAAGCTCATGTCTTCCTGTCCTCATTTAGCGGTGAACATGGGCGGAGTTGCTGTCTCGTGTTTGGTGGACACGGGGTCTATGGTGTCAACCATATCGGAATCCCTCTTTTACAAAGAGTTTGAACCGTGGGGTCAAGAGCGACTCCGGTCTTGTCATTGGCTGCAGCTCACAGCAGCGAATGGTCTGGCTATCCCATATATTGGTTACCTAGAGTTGGATGTTGAGCTGTGTGGCAAGTCGTTACCTGCCTGTGGCATTTTAGTGGTTAAAGACTCACCTGGCGGTACCCATCTGTTGGCTCCAGGTGTGCTGGGGATGAATGTCATTCGCAAATGCTATGGGGAACTTTTCGGTCAGCATGGCCTGGCATTGTTTCATCTACCGGTGGTGTCTGAGGCTCCTACCGCCGTCACAGAGGCCCTCCAGAAGTGCCATGAGGCCTGTGAGTTGGCTGATCCGAGAGCAGGGAAGCTCAAGCTACGTGGTAAAAAGGCTTGGCGTATCCCTGGTGGTATGATGAAGATTGTAGCTGCCACATGCTCTGATAAGTACTCCAGCACTACAGCACTGTTTGAACCACCAGAGTCTGGCCTGCCTGCTGGACTGCTGGCTTCCCCCGCGCTAGTGCCGATAGCCTGAGGCACGGCCTATGTGCCAATTTTAAATGTTGGTTCGTTGGATGTGTTGCTCTACCCCCATTCTGTTGTTGGAACCATACAGGAGGTTAAGGTCGTGAGTTTGCCAGCTGGTGTCACTGAGGTTCAGTCTGCGGTGGCCACAGTTTCTTCTCAGTCTGTTTCCTTCCCAGTGCGTGATCAGATGGCTGAATTGGAGTTTGGTCATCTTCCGGCAGAAGCGCAAGGTCAGGTGAGGGCCCTCCTGGGTCAGTTTTCATCAGTCTTCTCTGCCCATGATGGAGACCTAGGATGTACTGACCTGATCGCCCATGAGATCCTCCTACTGGATGAGGTTCCAGTACGGCAGCGCTATCGCCGCATTCCCCCATCTGAGTACGAGGTAGTCAAGGACCATATTAACCAACTGCTTGGTTCAAAGGTCATTAGAGAGAGCAGCAGCCCCTATGCTTCCCCGATTGTGCTAGTTAAAAAGAAAGATGGCAGCCTCCGTATGTGTGTCGACTATAGGCTCCTTAACAGTAAAACCCGGAAGGATGCATTTCCACTGCCACGCATTGACGAGTCTTTAGACGCCCTTAGTGGAGCCCGTTGGTTTTCCACGTTGGACCTGGCAAGTGGCTACAATCAGGTCCCTGTAGCGGAGCCTGATCGTGCCAAAACTGCTTTTTGCACACCCTTTGGCCTTTTTGAGTGGAATCGTATGCCATTCGGGCTTTGCAACGCACCTAGCACTTTTCAACGCTTGATGCAGCGCATTTTTGGTGACCAGCAGTGTCAGTCCCTGCTGCTCTACCTAGATGACATTGTAGTTTTCTCCTCTACCATTGAACAACATCTAGAGAGGTTGAGGTTGGTACTGGAGCGTTTGCACCATGAAGGACTGAAGGTGAAACTTGGAAAGTGTGCCTTTTTCCAACAGGAAGTGCGGTATTTGGGGCATGTTATTTCTGATCAGGGTGTCTCCACAGACCCGAGCGAGATTGAAGCGGTCGCCCGCTGGCCACCCCCTACTACCGTATCGGGGCTTCGCTCCTTTCTCGGTTTTTCCAGTTACTACCGTCGCTTTGAGGACGGTTTTGCAAAGTTGGCTGCACCTCTGCACAAGTTGGTGGCAGAGCTGGCGGGTGCCAAGCCCAAAACGGCCAGCAACAGCATTGCATCCCATTGGTCCGACGAATGTCACACTAGCTTCGAGTCACTGAAGGCCAAATTAATCTCCTCACCAGTGTTGGCCTATGCAGACTTCTCCCTTCCATTTATCTTGGAAGTGGACGCCAGCTATGGTGGCCTAGGTGCTGTTCTGTCCCAACGACAAAATGATGTGGTTAGACCAATAGCTTATGCAAGCCGTGGATTGAGGCCTACAGAACGAAATATGGAGAACTATAGCTCCATGAAGCTGGAGTTCTTGGCTCTCAAGTGGGCCATGACTGAAAAGTTTAGGGAGTACTTGTTGGGTCACCAGTGTGTAGTTTACACCGACAACAATCCCTTGAGCCACTTGTCCTCTGCCAAGTTGGGGGCCACGGAGCAGCGGTGGGCAGCTCAGCTGGCCTCGTTCAACTTTGAAATAAAGTATCGGTCAGGAAAAAGTAATAAGAATGCCCTCTCCCGCCAGAACACACCGGAGCCACCAGACCTGCATACTATGGTTCGTGGCACCCGGCTACCTGAGCCCTTGCAGCAAGCGCTACACTGCGGCAAAATTGTAGCCACCCAGTCGGTAGCTGCAGCCTTACCTCATCGTTCGCCGTCTGATATTGCTACCCTCCAGGCTACTGACCCAGTTATCCAGGAAGTATTGGCCTTCTGGAGGTGTCAAAGACGACCCAATAATGAGGAGCGGAGGCAGATGTCCGCTGCTGCTTTAGTGTTACTCCGTCAATGGGATCGTCTGACAGAGAGGGACGGGTTAGTTTATCTGCAACTTGTTGTTGCCTGCTGTTTTAAAAAAGGAGGTCCTCACTGAGGTTCATCAGGGCCATGGTCATCAGGGCATTGAGAGGACTTTGGAACTTTTGCGCAGGCGTTGCTACTGGCATGACGGCTGAGGTGGAACAGTGGTGTCAGGCATGTGAAAGGTGTCAGGTAGCAAAAGTTTGTAAGCCGGCCGCTCGTAGTTTCATGGGCCACTTGATGGCTTCTCGGCCTAATGAAATTTTAGCTATTGATTTTACTCTCCTCGAGCCAAGCCGTAATGGTTTCGAAGACATCCTGGTGATGACTGATGTATTCAGTAAATATACCTGGGCGGTCCCTACCCGTGACCAAAGGGCAACTACTGTTGCCCAGGTCCTGGTGACTGAGTGGTTTTCCAGGTTTGGGGTACCCGCTCGGATACATTCGGATCAGGGACGTAGTTTCGAGAGCACCATTATAAAACAACTGTGTGAGTTTTATGGCATTGACAAATCTCGCACCACTCCATACCATCCAGCAGGAAATGGTCAGTGTGAGCGGTTCAACCGAACACTCCATGATCTTCTGCGTACTTTGCCAGTGTCTCGGAAACATGACTGGAGCTCATGTCTACCCCAGGTCTTGTATGCCTATAACACCACACCACATCAAGCCACTGGTGAGTCCCCATTCTTGTTAATGTTTGGCCAGGAGCCCAGGCTCCCTCTTGACTTTCTCCTAGGTCGGGTTGAGACCCCCGTGGGAGGTTATATTCATGAGTGGGTTCAGGAGCATCAAACCCGACTGCAGATGGCATTTGAGGGGGCCCGTGACCGATTAAAGGTGGCCGCGGAGCGCCGTAAGAGAAATCATGATCAACATGTCCGGCATGCTCCTCTGAAGGAGGGCCAGTTCGTTTGGGTGCGGGAGCTTGGTGTGCGGGGCCGCCACAAGATCCAAGATCAGTGGTCGTCTGTCATACACCTTGTCTTGAGGGTACCGAAAGAAGGGGGCTCGGTATACACCATCGCCCCAAAAGATGATGCAGATAGAACCAGGCAGGTCCATCATTCCTTGTTAAAAGCCGTAGTTGGTGTCGATCCTTCGTGTGAACCTCCCGCTGTTCCCTCTCCATCTCCGCCCGAGTCAATTCAGTCAGAAGATGAACTTTCATCTGAATGTGACTGGCTGGTTTTAAGGACCGAGAGCTTTTCACCCATTTCTGTCCAGGCTGGAGCTCCAATCCATACTAGCCCCAGAGGTCAACCTTCAACCTCTGTGCACCCTGATCCTATGGTGGACAGGCCCCGTCTTCTCCCTTCGGTCGGCAGAGAAACTGTGCGGCGTACAGTGAGGTCAACTGCGGGTCAACACTCTAATGTTCACCATCTTCCACGGCCGTTAGCAGACCCTGAACAAGGATCTACTAGTCCTTCCAACTCAGTGTTTAACTCTGTTGCTGCACTGTTTAGACCGTGGCAGTAAACGCGGTCATTGTGTCCGGTTATTCCATCGTCGGGCCGACGATTCAATTGTTGGGGGGAGATTGTAGCAGGACGAGGTTGTTGGCATTCCAGCCAATCCCGTCTTAGCCTGCTGGTTAAAAGGAGGCGGTGCGCACACTTCTCCCTCGCTCTGAATGGCTGGAGGCTGAGTTCCCACCTCAATCAGCGTCCTACGCTTCCGCTTCCGGGGTCAGAGGTAGGCTGTTAGCGACGACTGTGGTTCTCTCGTGGTGTTCTGTCCAGCTCTTTGGTAAGCTCATTGATCCTTTTGATAGATTCCTCTCTGGGTGTGTGCTTGGCTGCGTGTTGCTTCCCCTCTGCAACTTCTTTACGAAGTGGGTGACGCCGTTTCGTGCCGTGCTCCCCAGGAATGTTTTGATCGGTATGTGGCTAGGTGATTAGCACATATGGAGCTTTCCTCCTCCGGTTTTTTAGTTTATTTTTAACTCTGCTTTTATTGATCCCCCTAGGTCACTTAGCGCAGCCTCCGCTAAGACCACCCGCTTATTTCACTGCTGTTTTGTCTTGGGTTGTTTTATTTAAACTTCACCCGGAACTGCTGGGACGGATCGGGTGGCAACGATTCGCCCTCCCGACCACCTCTGTGTCCCGACGACCGACTGTGCGTGTGTGTGATTGGCTAATCGCACTAAGTCGAGCGAGCGACAGCGGACTGAGGCTCGGTGTCGCAGTTCACCCCGGACTCTTGAGTTCTTGTGTTCATTTTTGTTTACGTTTATTTCAATTGTGTCTGTTTCTTTCCGTGTGATTATTTTGATCATTCTATGTTTTGTTGATTTGTCATTTGTTTAGTTTTACAGTTAAAGTATATTCATTTGTATTTTGTTTGTCATTGTCGTCACTCATTGTCAACGTTTCACTCTCTATCTGCTCAGGAGCTGCCGTACTGCGGTATCGGATTGCTGTCCCGGTGGTGGTGTTTCCCCCCTTTCTTTTGAACGTGGGTTTTGTTTGTAGTGTTCCCAGGGATCCCCCCTTTTCGTCGGACATCTCTCACCGTAGGTGTCAGCCCTGAGCAAGGATAGTCGTAACCAGCACTGTTTTATTATTGTGGTAAATTAATATATAGAAATAATAAATATTCTTTCTGAATTACTGTCTCTGCTCCTTCCCGCGAATGAACCTATGTGCTGACCTTTATATTAATATCCTCTGGGTGAAATTCCCAGGGTGGCGTTGTTGAACACACAAACTACATAAATAATACTCTATCCGTGCTCGTGTCGCCACATATATAATATAATTTTTTTACCTTGCTTAAGGCAAGAGCGACTGCGGAAGTATACATTTGAGCTTATATTATTATACAAAGATATTTCTTCATTTTCCAGGCTGCAGTCATTTAAGTTGAATCCATTCCAAGGAACTGAATTAATATTCTTAATTGAAAATAGTTATTGCGCGAGAAATTGGGGGAGACAAAGATAATGGAGTGCCCAGAGACACGTAGAAATGAAAGAAGTTAAAGGAGGACAGAGACTTGGCCGTGGAGACCATTCTCTCTTCTGCAGAACTGAGTGGACGATTCGGTTTTCTTTTTTCATCATCTGCAGTATAACAGCTCAATCCAAATGTAAATCCAGAAGGGTAAATTATTCATCTAAATTTTGGTCATTTTTTATCATATTTATTCTAAATGATTATACTTTGTTTTAAATCTCAAAGATTTGTTTAATCAGAATCTTCTCTGCATGTCTTTTATAGCTCTTGACGTGTTTCTTGGAAATAGTTTAAACATTCAGCTCTCGTTTTTAAGTCGGTAAGTTAGTATGTAAGTAATAATTATTTGTAAAGCTCCTCTCACAGACCAGTGCCACAGGGTGCTTAAACAACAAAATAATACACATTTGACAATAAACGTATTTAAAACACAGTAACAAACATAAAAGCGAAGATAGTTAAGAAAAAATACAAAAGAAAAACTTAAGATGCTTCTTGAAGGGGTCAAACGCAGAGGGAGAGGAATATCGTTTCAAAGCTTAGGAGCAACAGCCTGGAAGGATTTCCCTTCTCTGCTCCGGAAAAGTGTGCGAGGAACCATCAGCAGATTCTGATCCACATACCTAAGAGCCCGAGCTGGGGTGTAAAGGTGGATCAGATCACTGATGCATGTGGACCCTGATCTGGTCACCTGGATTTGGGATTATCTTACTGATCAACAGTATGTCAGGCTGAAGGACATCACGTCTGACATGGTTGTGTGCAGTACAGGAACCCCTCAGGGGCCAGTACTGTCCCCTGAGGGGTCTTCACCATCTATACTTCAGACTTCTACAACTCAGAGCTGAGTCTCTTCCAGAAGTATGATGACGACACTGCCATTGTTGGATGCATCAGGGACAACAGCGAAGACGAGTACAGAAGTCTGATATGTGACTTTGTGGACTGGAGTGAGAGGAACCACTTGCAGCCGAACACCTCAAAAACCAAGCAACTGGTCTTGTACTTCGGGAGGTCCAGGACAAAGCCATGTCCAGTGTCCATCAGAGGTGACGAGGTGGAGATAGATCACAACTATAAGTACCTCGGTGTGTGGCTGGAAAGTAAACTGGACTGGTCCTGCAACACAGACCATGTATATAAGAAATTTCAGAGTAGACTGTCCTTTCTGAGGAGGCTCGGATCATTTAACATCTGCAGGAAACTGCATGTTCTACCAGTCTGTGGTGGCCAGTGTCCTGTTTTATGCTGTGGTGTGTTGGGGTGGGAATGTGTCCAAGAGGAGTGTCAACAGGTTGGACAGGTTGATCAGGAGGGCTGGCTCCGTGGTTGGAATGAAGCTGATCTCACTGGTGACAGTTACAGAGAAGGGGATCACTGGACAAATGACGTCCTTCCTTGTAGGCTTTTTATCAAAGTATTTGATGTAATTGGCCCCTGGGTTACCAATATGGTGAACCTCTCCCTTTCCAGATCTTGAGCAGCTGTCTTTGTTCCTGGATCAGAGCGACATCCATGAGAAGTTTCAGTCTGGCTTCCGTAAACATCACTCTACAGAGACAGCTTTATTGAAAGTGTCCAGTGACATCATGATGTCGGCTGACTCTGGTAAATTCACTGTTCTGGTTCTTTTGGATCTGTCCTCAGCCTTTGACACAGTTGATCACTAGATCCTGCTGAGAATACTGAGGGATGAAGTGGGACTGTCTGGGTCTGTGTTAGAATGGTTCTCATCTTACCTTTCTGGGCGCAGTTTAAGTGTATCTGCCAATCAAATGAGGTCTGAATCGGCAGATCTGTTGTGTGGAGTCCCTCAAGGTTCTGTTCTGGGTCCTTTATTGTTTTTGCTGTACTTGATTCCCCTCGGTAAAATCATTCAGAGATTTCCAGATGTTTCTTATCACATTTTTGCTGATGACATCCAGCTCTACTGCTCTTTTGATCCGAGCGAGAATTCTAACCTGCTCAAGTAGAAGAACTCACATTTCTCCGATCCTTAAAACTCTTCACTGGCTTCCAGTTTCTTTCAGGATCAACTTTAAAATTCTGGTTCTTACTTTCAGAGCTATTCATGGTCAGGCTCCTCCTTACATCACTGATCTGACCCTGGTCTGGAAAAGCGCTATATAAATAAATATTACTTACTTACTTACTTACAAACTACTGTCTATCATGGATGATGACAGTCATCCTCTCAACACTGTCATCAGTGAGCAGAGAAGCAGATGGAGTGCACGAATGCTCCTCCCCAGATGCAACACTAATACACTCAGGGACTCCATACAATTCTGAGTTTGGGGGCAGGAGCGGAGCGAAAGTATCATGATGTTCTATTCTGTGTTAATCTTTGTATCCTTTGTCTTTGTTATTTGTCTTTGATCTATGTTCTTTATCTTTAAACTTAGATTGTAACATCTTATTCTTTCTCTTTATTTCTCTTTATTCTTGTTCTTAACATCAGGAAACCTCTGAATCATTTTATTTAAGGTATGACGAGAACCACTGTAACACAGACCCAGACAGTCCCACTTTATCGCTCAGTCTTCTCAGCAGGATCTGGTGATCAACTGTGTCAAAGGCTGAGGACAGATCCAAGAGAACCAGAACAGTGTATTTACCCGAATCACACAGACATCATAATGTCATTGGACTCTTCAGTAAGGCTGTGATGTTTGCGGAAACCAGACTAAAACTTCTCATAGATGTTTCTCTGATCCAGGAATAATGACAACTGCTCAGAGACAACCTCCTCCAAGATCTTGGACAAGAAAGGGAGCTTAGAAATATGCCCGAAATAACTGAGGTCAGTCGGGTCTTAGCCTGGCGTTTTGAGTAAATGGCATGTTTAAATGCATTGGGGAAAACACCACCAACAACTCTAATGAAGAGCCTACAAGGAAAGACGTCGGACGAGCAAGAGGAGGGTTTTATCTCATAAAATTGTTCACATTATGGCAATCATTGAAGAAAAGAGGGTCAAATATATACCTTACTTTTAAGGGATTAGAGATAAAGCCAAGGTTAAACAAAACAACGATCACTCTGATGGACATCATGTACAAACATCAACGTGAAGATTAAAGTTGGGTTAACTGGGTTAAATACTGTTAAAATAAATCAGATACATTTAGTCTAATGGTCAAATAAGGACTTTAAATGAGTAAATAGATGTTTTACAGAATCTAGGTTTAGCAGATTAGCATCAGATCATGATCTAAATGTGCTTTGAATAAACAATGTTTCCTGAATAAAAGTTATTTGTTCAGGTAATATTGGTTGATATATTGATATTTAAATGCATTTAAAGTCATTGGAAAATGTTCGGTTAACTGTTATTATCAAGTTTTCAATATAATATGTAGATTACTAAAATATATTTCCTTGAGACAATAAATACTTGTCTTGTCGGGTCTGTGTACCTAAAAATAACTAAATTAAAGTATTAATTAAATAAAAATTCAAGTAATCATGATATACATTTGAGTTTTAAATTTTTACTATTTTTGCAAATATTTAATACTAAATATCCTGTATATTCAGGATTCAATATTTTATTTATTGAAATGCTTTATTCAATTATTGACCACCAAATATTATATTTATTTACTTTCATGAACTACGAAATATTTTTAATTCATTTTAAATGATGGGTTCACACATCATGGTCCAAAAACAGAACAGTAGATGTTGCTACATCATTTATTTAGTCGTCTGTTGATTTATTTATGTAACTTTGTTACATAACTACTCCAGTATTGCTGAAGTGATATTGCTTTTCTTATCGTGAAATTAAAATGTTAACGACATCCCAGCGAACTGATTTTATTGCTTAGTTCAATAATGAACCATTTAAATGTTTACGCTGCCTTATGGCAACAGTTACGCCATTAAATCAACCAGAAATACAAAAACAAATTTCCAACACATACTCCTAAAATGTTTGATTTTTATTAACACTAAGTTTTCATTTCAAGTTTAGTTAAAACAAGATTTTATAACGACATATAAAGTTGGAAAATGTAAATGAAGTAAAATATTTTAGTTTTGTTCATTTTATTTGGTGTAATTAAATTGAGAAACCTTATAGTTCACTAAACTTACTCCGGAGCTTTGCATAGTTCCAAGGATGAGCTCATTAAAATGTAAGCAAGATTGATTTCACATCGTGGGAAAAAGCAGTTCGTTAGAGGTCTGTTCTTACTCAATGACCCTCTGTACGCTGGATTTTGTCTTAATTATGTTTTAGTTGGTGTTACAGTGAGGCCGGGCCGAGGGAGTCCAATTCAGGAGGTTCTGCAGCAAAGTCTGACATTTTTATTAATTGTCCAGAAAGTAATAAGTTCAACTTGACTGAGTGTCTTTAAAAAAAAAGGGATGTATGCGTTGCTTTTTTAAAAATATATTTTTATTTCCAATGGGAATTAGTTTAGTATTTCAGATTTCAGACATAAGATCATGCCCCAATTGGCGGAATCAGGGTATTTTCTTGTTCAGGATTGAGGGGAACATTTTTGGCTGATTTACGTCAAAAGTATAAGTATTACTAGTATTAAATTTGTTGAAACACCAGATCTCAATCTTGTAAATGTTACTTAAAGAAATTATTTTAAAAAAATATTCCAAATGGCTTTTTAGTGCTTAAATCTTCTTTGGATACATTTTTAAAAAGCTGAGAAAGCTTTTATTTCCTGATCAATTTAGGTGTCCCTTGAATTGATCTTGGACCTTATGGAGGCGTTGACGAAGTCCATTAAGAGCTTCTTACAAAGGGTCTTCATCTCTATCTTAAGGTTCTCCTCAAGGCACTTACGGACGCTGAAAACTCCAGTATCTTAGCACTCCTCCTTAGCCAAACTCTTTTCAAGAAGCTTCTGACGTCCCTAAGAACAGTTGAATCAGGGAAACAAGGCCAAACTTGAATAATCGATTAACATATTGTTCAAACATTTGAACCAACTAATCAATATGCTGTGCATATGAGTAGGCGTGGCTTAGTGAGGAGAGTGAAAGGAGGTTGGACTTTTGAATCCACCATGTGGCATTCTTATACCATTATACAATATCACTTACTCTACCTTAAGAGAACCAGAGGTCAACATAGTTTCTTTGAATGGTCCAGCTGACTCCAATCTTTGAAGGAATTGGGAAGAAACCAAAGTTCATTGTTGACGGAGTCGATGGATCTGCTCTTTAAATTGAGGTATCTAATGACTCAGAGTTGGTTAACAATTTCATAGAAAGTTTGTAACTTTAGAATGTGACGTCTGGTTGTTTTATCCGCTATAATATGGGTACTCTTGACAATACAGACAGCTGTTGAGTTGACGGATAAGGCAGATACGAGTTAAAATAACACCCAACCTGTCACTGATGAGATAATATGAAACTCCAAGAAGTTTTCTTTTTTATGACAAATGACATAATAAAAAATATTTATAAATACCATCTGAATAAACATTAAATAATAGGTAACTAAATAAATAAATACATTTATAAATACATAACTAAATATATAAGTAAATAAATGTGGATAACATTTTAAACTTTGTATTAATTAATAACTGAATCAATGCCTTTTGTTTTTGTCGAAACCCTGTGCTATTAACGTTAAGTCATGTTCATTTAATTATTTATAAATTTACCATTTTATGCATTTAATATGATCTACTTTTCATCCTTCATTCAGTGAGCAACACTTTCAAGAAACAGACATCAACTACTTGTCCGAGAAACAGAACAACACATGAAGCATTTTCACTTAAGAATACTTACCTCATTTGAGTTATGAAGGTGAGAAGAACAATTAAGTAGGATGAGTAACACTTTGCATCCATGGTCGTTTTGTAAACATTTCATACACTTTCCCGTGCTTCATTAAAGGGACATCAGGAGGAGACAGAGTTTATTAAGAATTGCCCTGAAATTAGGCAAAACAATCTGTTTACTTGGAGCGAAGGATTTCAAAAGTGACGAGAGGATGGACTCGAATACAAACACTGGCTGGAAAGCAAGTGGAAAAGGTGTTATAGATATATTTGAAGAAAGAAAACAAGTGAAGCCGAGGAGAGATGGAATAAAGAGATATTGGAATTCTACTCTCTCAAACCAGGGCTGGTATTCGGCACTCGAAAGAGCCTCTGCGGCGCAAAGCATAAAAGTTTCATGGCTCTGTCGGGATGCTGTGTTTCTCTTTGATTATTTATCAAATAGAGGAAAGTTGTTTATGACACAGCTAATACTCTTCTGATCAGGTATCAGCCCTGAACACTCACATATCGGGTCTGGTTATAAATAAGAATGTGTTCCGCAGCAACATGAAGGGAGAAATAAGGGGAGGCCATATTCATTCGACCTCTGCGGCGACTAGCAGACAGATCCACCCCAAGAAAATAAATAAATAACAGATGATTTAATGAAGATATAGCTAGGATGGTTTTCTGCAGTGCTCTGTGAGAAGAAAACTAACTGAACGAATGCATTATAAAAGACAGCTGGGTAGATGGTAAGACATATTGACAGATGAGAAGATAAAAGCACACGGTGGATTGGCTAGAGGGACAGACTGAGTCGGCCGGAGAGACAAACAGACAGAGAGACAGACAGAGAGGTTACAAAGACTACAGAGAACTCCTCCTGATGATGGTGAATGTTTTGTGTCAAGATCTCAGCTGGGTTACTTAAACTTCCTTATTAAGGACAGCTTCTCATTTAAGGCGAGGGTTCAGCTCTGTGCGCAGTATAAGGTACAACGGCCCAGTGACTATATAATAGGACGAGAGAGTAAGGGACAGACGGTCAGTGAGCTCCCTGCGGGAGATTAAAGTTATTTTACAGCAGATTGCCTCATACTGCCCACACGAGCTAATTACACAAGCTATTCATGCGAGCCATGTATGGCTGGATTGTAGAATTTACAAAGCCTGTTCCTGTGATCATGTGCTGGGTTGAAAAGAAACTGAATACTCTGGACTCCTACAATTATCTTGTTTTATGAACCCTTAATTGATAGATTCCTTACAATTTAAATTATTTAAATCTGTAATCCACAAATACTCTACTTACAATGGATTGTTTTACCTTGTTAAACATAAACTTTTAAGTTTAGGAGAATATGTGATAGTGAAAAAAGTTATATAAATATATATAAGTTAAGGAAATATAAATGATATATATGATAAAGGGGACACATGGTGGCGCAGTGGTAAGAGCGGTCACAGCAAGAATGTTGCTTTTTAGATTCCAGGCCGAGACAACCTTTCTGTGTGGAGTTTGTATGTTCTCCCCATGTTGCGTGGCTTTACCCCAGGCACTACAGTTTCCTCCCACAGTCCAAAAACATACAGAGGTTAATTGAGAACTTAGGGAAATTGTCCGTGATCGAGTGTGTGTGTGTGTGTGTGTGAATGGTTGTCTGTCTTTGTGTGCCCTGCAACAGACTGGTGTCCTGTCCAGGGTGTCCCCTGCCTCTCATCCCATGATACTAGGATAGGTTCCAGCCTCCCCACGACCCGACACTGGGATAAAGCGGCAGACAATGAATGAATAATATACGATAGAGATGACAATATAGGCATAAATGAGCTGCTTGCCAGAGGGTTGTGCTCTTTGAGTGCTTATTTAGTTTGTACTTGAATTCAAACCTTCAAAGCTTATTAATAGCAATTAAAACAAGACATGTATTTATGTACACATTTAAAAAAAAAAAAGAGTAATTTTTTGTAATTTCATATATTTAATGTTTATTTTTATGTATTTAATAGTATGTATTTCTTTTTTTTATTCATATTTCAACTGTTTGATTTCACATACTTATTTATATCAATTGTATTTCTTTTCAACTTTAAAATGCAAATAAGATTTTTTTTTTTTTTAAGAAGCAAAAAAAATGTAATTGAAATACAGCCTTACATTTAAATAATGTAGTGTGGGGTTGTCTTCTTATGGAATTTCTACATCTGCATGATTAAAAGGTGAACAGGAAGTAATATTTTAGAATTCTTCCAGTCAACAGTTACATACTTTGAGCTATCATTATTCATATTAAATTTATGTTGGGACACCATCGTCTTATCCAGGCTTCAAACTTCAGTGAAACAAATCGGCTACTGTTGACTGAAAAAAAAAAAAAAACTGCAAAAATGGAACACAATAAATGACAACACCACAAATGCAATTTTACAAATGTATTTTAATGGAAAATGCCCTTTTTTAGTTTTTCTTTTAACCATGCTTCACATATTGATAAAAGAAAAATGCCATTTTTTCTTTTTCCGATTTGTGTTTCTTAATATATAAACATTTGAAATTAATGGTAGGAACACAAACACAGTGGTACGCACTTACAATTACAGAGACAGAATATATACTGAAAATGATGGTTAAAAACTGACAGAGGGACAGAATAAGAGACAGAAATAAAAACAGAAGGAGGAGAGACAGAAAGATGGACCGAAACATACCGAAAAGAATGAGAGTGAAAACATTTCTCACTTATTGATTCTCTAATGATGTATTTAATAACATCCATAATCCACACGAATAACCAAATTTAACACATGTTTTACTTTAATTCAGGAGTATATCTGCCGTGGAAGTGAAAGAAGCGGAAAAGTCCGAACATAAAGTGTTAGGAGCAGGGGCAAACAGGAAGTTTGTCTCTGACACGACTCACAAAAATAAGGTCAGCAGCTCCTCTCGGCAAAGCCACGGAGACTTTTACAGTGTCATGTCTGCGACTTGCAGGCATGACCGCTCGACAGGGATGGTTACAAGGGCGACGCGACAATGTTCCCACACACATTCACACACAAGTACAGACAACTCCAAGAGCACACATATTGAAAAGCTAGTGTGAGACCTTATTTCACGTGCGGTTAGGCAGGGACGTGTGGTCAGGGTAGGCATGTGAGGCAATCCATCCCAAACTGCGTTGATACATGCAATTGAAGTGCGCCGGTTGCCGTATCTCTGAAGGAACCATGCAATATTAACCAATCAGAAGCAACATAAGGCGGGTCTATCTTTCATCAGCATCACAGCTTCACTCCCATTTTAACAATGACAGCACGTGTGATCGAGTAACTTAACAACATTTTTATACAAATACAGCGCTGACTTAATATCATAATACTTTCAAGCTAACCATTCCATGGAATTCATCACTCTTGAGACAAATTTAAATTTAAATAGCATTCTCGCTAATCTTTACGGTAAATTCCTCTCAGTAGGAGTGCTTTCAAATTAGAGACATTTAATCAGCTGTGCCTTCCTTGTAATCCTTTATTATCAGGGTCTAAATCCACGTTTGCTAATCCTTTTTTAAATTATTTATCTATTGATTGTTTAAATCAAATTTATATTTTCAGCCAATTGAAAGGTTTCAATATGGAAGGTTAAATATTTTGAATATAGAAATTTAAACACATTGATAATTAAAACATAATATTTCAGCTATGATTCTTATGCTAATGTAAAAGATGGTTTATGAAGCTATGAATCAATATTTAACCACAATCAAATACTGCCAAAGATCTGGAGGATCTAGACTAATATCTCACAAAATATAAAAAAAAAAATATATAGACCTAATTAATTAAATCATATTGTTTTAAACTATCTTAGTCATATGATATTGTAAAAGATGACAGATGTATGACTAGATGATAGATCTATAACTGGCATGGACGTGACAGTCTAATAAATTAATTTAAATAGTCTTTTAAAGATTTCACCCAAGACCATGCGTGTGTGTCTGCTTGTGCATGTGTGTGTGCGTGTGTGTGTATGTGTGTGTGTGTGTGTGTGTGTGTGTGTGTGTGTGTGTGTGTGTGTGTGTGTGTGTGTGTGATAAGAATGCTGTTGAGATATGAAAAAACAGTAGCCAATTGAATAAGTTACCCCTTTGGGTTCATATACTTGTAAAACTGACACCAAAGGAGTCGGTGCCTCACTAACCATGAACCTCTATGCACGTCACTGTTAAAAACTATGACAAAAATGTCTGTAAAACAATAGTTAAAACTGTCTCATGTTTACTATACTTTTTGTCTGCAGGTGAAAATATCAGATCATAGTGAAGTGGATCAGACTTTTTAGTTTAATACTGAATAAATAGAAAATCATCACTATTAGGAGTAGTACACTAAAAAATATAAAGTTTAATTGCATTTATTGTGGTACGTTCTTTGGTATTATGTTAGTTGAGTTTAATACAATTGATCAAGATATATTTTTACTTTTTTATTTTTACACTCAATTAACCCAATACAATAATTCCATAATACATTTAGTTAAACACAACCTTTTATTTTCTCAGTGAAGCATTCATTAAAAAATATTATAATTTTTCTTTTCTATGTTTTGAAATCTTTTTTAAATACAGAAAACGGAAAAATATAAGAAATACATTTAAAAAAAAAATACAACACCAATATGACCTAGAGTTTGATATTCAAAAATGTAAAATGAAATTAATACATTATAAAATTAAATTCGATTATTTTTTCAATTATTTATAAAATAAAATAAACAAATGTCTAAAGAAACATCAAAATTACAATAAAAAATGTAAAAGTTTCAACAACAATTGAAACACGGATGCACTTCTATAATTGCAGTGCATGTGTTTTTCTATTTATGACGAGTACACTTTAGGGTAGAGTTTACCTTCTCTACAACAGCAAGATTTCTCAAGAGTAAAGTGGATGTTTTAAAATCCTTCAACAAGAAATATTTCCTTTTCTCCCCCTTATTGTTGCTGTGAGTGAGCAGAGGTTCTTAGAGATTCATTTCTAGAATATTTGTCATTCTGTGGATACAAGTGATGCTTGAAGGTGGAGGAACAAACTGGAAATGAAATCATTTATTTCAAGAGTGCTGGAACTGATGAGTTACATGAAATTATGATTTTTAATAATGCTCAGATTTGCTAATTTTTCTTTGGTTTGTTTTTCTTTTAAGCACACTTTGTTCTGTAAGGAAATGACAACTTTACTGTAATCAATCACCTAGATTTAACACACATTTCAAATAGTCACTTGATTAACTGATAATCTTACATATTTAATTCATATGAAATAATCCTATTCTTGCATTGCATTCACTTAAACTAAACTCAGGTTCACAACTCAAAGGCCGAGGTCACAAAGCCTTGCACACACAGAAAGATTAAACAATCCCAGATTCCAGGACGTCTGGACACCTGTTTGAGAATTCAATCTGAAGGACACAAGTCGCTGGGAACAGATTCTTGAAAACAACAACTTTTGGTAAATTTCCACTACGATCACGTGCGACCGGCCATCTTAGAATCAAATGTTTACACTTACTGACCAATCCTACATTCACATTTGACTAGAGGCGTTAACCTGAATATTCTACTATAAAGATCCACCATTTTGTCTGATCTTTGCGTTCTGGCATTCGAAGACGTCTGCGATAGATCTCTCTGCTTGCTAGCGCCCGTGTTCACGTAAGTTTGTCTCTGACTTTTGCATAATTCACTAAACGAGCATTTTTCTTAAACTCATCCATGTGTCTGTCCTTCATTCCATCACCACGTACGAGGCTGGGGAGGGGTCGGTTCATGGAAACACAAAAACCCCTAACAGTTCCGTTCTTGTTTGTTTTGAATAAGTCATTGTCATGTAACCCGCTGTTTACACTTGGTGATGAACATTGTGTAATCCAGGATTTAAATGTATTATTTTCAAATTACGAACACTTTAACTTATTATCGAATATTTATTTTGTTGATGGAATGATTGAAAGCTGTGCTCATCATGTTCTTTTTTATTTTTTGGCTCCGCAGAGTGAAGCGGCCTTGTCGTTTTTGGTCTAACCGTACCGAACTACGATTCAGGCCTGCAACGTTTTTTTTCAATAATGATGGACAAACTGGTCACTATTTTGAGTTTGGACGGCCTCCCTGGTCTGGAAAAGCGCTATAGAAATAAATATTACTTACTTACTTACTTACTTACTTATCAAGTGACATTTTTAGTCTAAATTGATTGTTGGGTTTTGTTTGCCTTTTTCTATTATAAGTGAATGGGTTTGTGGTTTAATTATTTGTGGAACTTGTATTTTTTAATTATTTAACTGCAACTAAATTCGGGGTCCTGCATTCTATTTGGTAGAGTTTGATAGTTATTTTTTAATTGTTGATAGCCAAGTTTATTTCACATTTGTGTTTTGTCAATTCATTTTTGCAATAATGGAATTACGTGATGATTTAAAATCCAAACTCTCAAACTGGTGTCAAAGGCACGGTTTAAATGAATCCCATTGTGTGTTAACTCTGATCGCTCGTACTGTTGATGGAGCTGTTATTGAAGAGAAACTCAAGAGGATCAAATGTCTAGGCCGTGTACGTGTCAGAGGACAAATGTTTAATCTGAAGTGGAAAAAACTCATGGTTTTGTGTAAATGCAGAGAATCTGTAGTACATGCTGATTTTCCTCCTTAGATGAGGCCTAGGAGAAACACCATGGCCGATATTTTGCATTGATGAAAAGAAACCTGATGATTTTAGCACTAAATTGATCGGGTTATTGCAGGCCGAAGGGAAAACCCTTGATGACCTTCAAAACATGTTTCCTTTTGAAAAATCTGCTCCTGGTACTACTGAGTCCTACTTTACTACTTTACTTACTACCTGTACTTTTATTTCTCTCCCGGAGCCCCAGGGATCCACCTCCAGAGCTGCTGCTGATCCAGGGATCCACCTCCAGAGCTGCTGCTGATCCAGGATCTTCACCACGTCATCAGATCCCGAGTTCTCTCCAGCACCCCCACGGACCTTCCTACACTCTCCTCTTTTCTCTCACTATATCCTCCCTCACTCCTCTCCTTATCCATCTGTCTACCCCCCCATCCTTCCTCCCAGCCGGTCAAAGCGGCAGGCCGTCAACAATGAATCTGGTTCCGCTCGAGGTTTCTGCCTTCTAAAAGGAAGTTTTTCCTCGCCATTGCTCACTGTACAGCTCACTGTACAGTGTTTTTTTTCTTGCTCTTTGTTGAATTGCTGGGATCTATTTTTCCTTAATCAACTGTAGTCTTATTTCAACTGTATAGTGTCTTGAGATAACTTTGTTATGATAAGACACTTTAAATAAAATTGAATTGAATTGAATTGAATTGAATTGAGTCTATTTAACAAGTGGTTGGGCATTTTTTGGAAAAAACAACTAACCATTGCAAGAAAGTGGTGGATATAGATGTTTACAGATTTTTTTCTGGTATTTTGCCTGTACCTCTGGGGGAAGAGCTGTATCAACACTGGTTGGAGCAGGCTAAACTTATGGGAGAGGAAAGGGACTTTTCAAATAAAGAAAAGAAATGCAGACATTTGAAAGTTTGAAAGGGCCTGCTTTAGAGATTGTTCGAGTTGTTTTTGCAGCTGTAAAGTGAAATTCGGGAAGAAGAGGAGTATGAAGCCTCTAAAAGAAATCTGAACAGTGCACTGAATGAACTCCAAGTCCTGCCGTGTGAGGTTAAGGAAAGGGAGTTTCAGAGTTTAAAATCTGAAATGAAACAGTTGAAGTCTATGGTTGTTGGTGCAATTTCACGATCTGCACAATCAAGAGATCGACAAGTTTCAGTTTGTCCGAAAACTGCTACTGATGATACTGGTGCTCAGGTTTTAGCTTTGAAACAGCAGATTAGCCAGATGCGGTTGAAACTTGAACAAAAAGTATCCGAAGCTTTGAAGAGGACTCGGGAGCAACTTCAGTCCAGAGATGCTGCAGATGCTGATGCTGGTTGTGAGGTTAAAAAGACCATTGTAATGGCTAAAGAGCACATGAGTATTCCTCAAGGTCTGATAGGACCACCCAGGATTGTTCCTGTTAAGGTCAATGGACATTCCTGTGATGCCTTTTTTGACCACTTTGGAGTCTCATTGAATCAGATGTTAGCTACTCTAACTTAAGGTATGTCATTGTGGAAATAGAATACCCCACCCGAGACTGCACACCGATACCTGTCGTCGCTCTCATTTGCCCAAAGCCAACCACTTCTTGTCAGACTCCTGTCATTGTTGGAACCAACACTAGCCATGTTCGTCGTCTGGTTAAACAATGTAAAGAGAATGATATTGATTTAGCTAACACGTTAGGCATTCCGGTGCCTAACAGTTGGAAGATGGAACATGTTACAGAATGTTCCTCCGGTACTAAGGAGGATGATACTGATGTGGTACAGGTTGTGTGGCCAGGTCCAAATACCCAAACGATTCCACCTGGGGAGGATTCTACAGTAGTATGTACAGTTCAACTCACTCGATCAGTGGAGAAAGAAATTGTAATCATTGATTCCCCTGCAGAGGTCCTTCCTGCTGGTTTTTCTGCAAAATCCCACGTCGAGAGATACTGTGTTGCTGAAGGGCACTGTCCTTGGACGAGTGCGTCCAGCTGAGTCAGTTAGTACCCTGGCGACTCACCAATTTCAAAAGAATGGAAGGAGCGACTTCGGAGAAATCTGTCCTCTCGATCCCTTGTTTTTTCTGTAAGCAATTGGGATGTGGGACAAAGGTCGAAGCATGAAATCGACTGATTCTAGACCTTTTAGATAGCGTAAGAAAACATCTTAATGAGCTCAAGAACGCAGGGATTATTAAAAATTCTTGCAGCCCTTATTCATCGCCTGTTGTGATAGTTAGAAAGAAAAATGGCAGTGTTAGGATGTGTAAAGACTAATGCCGTTTAAACAGTAGAACAGTACCTGACCAATACACCAAGCCCTGAATCAAAGATGATTTGATCTCGTTGACTGGAAGTAGTTGGTTTTCTGTCATTGACTTGAAAAGCGGATATTATCAAATTCTACCAATTTAAGAGAATGCCACAAGGCATAACTGGGGCTGCAGCAACGTTTCAACGGCTGATGGAGAAACAGTCGGTGACATGAATTTTACACAGTATGCACATGCGTTTCCCACTCGGAATCAAAACGTGCACACTGTTGCAAGGGTCTTGACCGAGAAATATTTTGCTTATTACGGATTACCTGCTAGAATCAATTCTGACCAAGGCAGAGATTTTGAGAGCTGTCTGATTAAAGAACTTTTGAAAATATTGAGTATAAGGAAGTCTAAGATGACACCATATCATCCACAAGGGGACCCTCATCCTGAACGTTTTAATCGAACCTTGCTGTCCATGTTAAGCACTTTACCTCAAGGGAGAAAGAGGCAGTGGAGTCGCCATGTCTGACCATTAGTACAAGCGTACAATTACAAAAAATGTGATGCAACAGGCTATTCACCGTACTACTCAATGTTCGGAAGAGAAGCCAGACTTCCAGTAGATCTATATTTTGGAACTTCCCCTGATGGTCAACCTGGTTCTTGTCATGGTAGCTACGTAAAAAAACTAAAAAACACCCAAGTCGTCAACCGTCCTACGGGGTGTCAATGCCCCGAGCTGTCGCTAAGGTGACACAAAAGGGTCGACATAGACTTAGGTTTTAGCCGTTTTGACGAACATGGTAACATTTGAAGGGTCTAACTCTTCGTTGTTATGGTAACGTGAAATGTCGGTGTTGTCATTTGGCTACCGTAATTCTAAAACTATGAAGCGCACGTGAAATGTTATATGTCGACAGTGTGATTCTATCCCCGATTGTGATTACCGACCTTGAACCACTGAGGTGGTACATGGCGACCATAAATCAGTAAAAATGTTTCATTTGTATTTTTTGAAGCTTGGATTGTTAACGCATCGCGGAAGTGAAGAGGCTGTCGCGGAGTAATACATGCTTAAAAGGTAAGTAAGTTATTTATATTTATAGAGCAAGGGTAGTGTAAAAGTGACTATATTGTATATTTTAAGGTGTTACAACTCAGCAATGTTGATAATTTTTTATGAATGAGTAAAAAAAAGTCTATAAAGCTATTTTGCTTGATCCTCTTTATAATCCTGTGCACTTTTGTATGAAAATAGACCCTTTCATTGAGATTGCGTTTATTGACATATGTTTTCTTTTTATTTTGCTGCAATTATGAGCGATCTACATGACGTTTGTCAACACTAATCGCCATCCTGCAGAGGTGACGTCACACACTCTAATAAACAGGGGTTTAGATACACATTGACAAAGTAATGATGCAGTTCTTGGTTAAACATAACATTTATTTAACTTGAAGAACCCGCATTTAATCTGTTTTTGAGCTTTATTTTTACACACCTCAGACGTAGAATCAGATCAAACATGCAGCAGAACATCTCACAAACCCCAGGTTTAGTTTTTATTCCAACATTTTAAGAGAGATTCAATATTTTTGTATTTTTTTAAAAAACATTTTGGATTAAACATTTTTTTTTTCTTCTAGATTTCATGAGGCTTCAGAAAATGTTTTTGGAATTTAGAAATTCTAAATTAAAAATAATTATATTGTTTCCCGCGATAAGGCCTATGGGTTTTCAGCATTTTTCCCCTTCTATAATACATTAACTTTAAGGTTTTTCCATTTTTAGAGATGCTTTTTTTTCTAATTTTGAGACTTCTCAAAATTTCTGTGACAATGCTTTGTTTTCGCATGGTGCAATGTAACCCACACTTTAGTTTTACAGTACTTCTTCCAGTTTTAGAGACATTCATTTATGGGCATTATTTCAATATTTTTGATTGAACATCCTACTGTCCTACTTCAGAAAATTACATTCACACTGTCAACCACAACTTTGGTTTTGCAGAATTTTCCCCAATTTTAAAGATGATAATCTTTTGGAAAATTTTGGATTACAACTACCTGTCACAACCCTTGCAAAGTCACGTCAGTCAAACACTTCGCCATGTCTTTAGATGAACCAACCTTATCAACAATTGGAATTTTCAGCTGACCCCGGAGTTTAACAACATTTTTTCATGGGTTGAGTCTTGAGGCGAGTTTGAACTTCTCTTTAGCCAAAGGTTTGCCCCTGGGTCTCCTGCAAACACAGTAGATAACGCACCTAGAATGTGGGAGAAAATAGCCAAGATTCCTTCTCTATGAATTGAAATGGACTTCCCTGACACACACTTTTAGGCTTATTTTGACAGTTGGTTTATTTTCTCTCAGTTTTTCAACCACACAGACAAAATCCATCCTCCATGTTTGGCATTGGCTCGTTCTGTTCCAGCTCAAGCTGAGTTTGCTTGGCCTCCTTTCCTACGTAGCACGTCCATGTTCGCCCAACAAGCTGCCGCTGGCTTCCTGGCCGCTCATATTTATATAGTTTTGTGCGCTGCTGGGTAATGAATTTGGAGCCATGCGGGTTTGAAATAGGCACTTATTGTCTCCATGAAGAGATTGAGGGCTACTCACTGGTCCAGGATGGGAAGTTTAATGACAACATTCTTGATTGAAAGATACACATGAATTCTGTTTAGTGTTTGAGCTCATTTTTAGCACTTTTCCACCACGGTTTGCAGGGGCCGGGAAAGTGAATCATTTTTATTCTAAACTCTCCACATTTAATCCTTCTATCACCTTGATTCAGGTCTCTCATGATAATAAATATATTTTAAAACCAAATTCTTAAAAAAGTAGTAAATAAGGTTATTCTTGTGTCACATTTTTTTAATCATGATGAGAGCTTAATGGGACATTTATCTGATATATGTTGGCACAACATCTTACCAAAATATAGATGTAGAGTTAAAATAAAATGAAAATAAGTTAAAAAGAATGATTTATGGAGGGTTTGTGTTTGTCCGCAATATAATTTTCCTTAATAAGACATCCACACAAGCTCCTGCTTTTCAAACAAACTAATTAAAAAAAATATTTGATATAAAATGGTATTTCCATTAAGTCATTTATTTAGTGTCATGCGTACTTAGTGTCATGTGTACTTGTAATTCAAAATAAGTTATCATTTTTTTTCATTTAAATCTACACTTAACAATAACAAAACACAAATATGTTACTGCAGTAAGTCTCTTGTTTTTGTGGGATAAAGTTATTAATTATTTCCCTTAAAAACATCTATTTTTCCATAATTCTTTGTCAACCATTGAAGCCAAGATGACTCTTTGTTTAAAGAAATCAAAATCAAACACTAATTCAATTCATTGTGGATAATAAAAATACGTTTTTGGATGCATCATTATCGATACAACTTTAGAGATTTCAACATTGGTCTACCACTGTGGATCTGAAAATAGGGTAAGAGTAAAAAATATCATGAATAATGCTTTTCTTATATTTGGAAACTCCTCAAAAGTATCTGTCTCAATCCATTTCCTTCTTTCCTGAAGTCTTCTTGTACTTCCTTTCCAACTCCACGTGAGTTATCTCCTCAAAGACATGTCAAACACCGGCATGTTATTTTTAGATTTTTTTTTTTATTATTTTCATATGAAACAAATCAAGTCTTTTAATATCTCTGAAGTGTGAAATATCTTTTTGTCATGAATTCTCACAGTACATTCAGTTATCTGAAAGAAAACATCTTTGAACTTGGCACTTAGAAAACAACCACAAAGAATTGTCACTTTTATTCCTTAAGAACAGAATTTACAAAGCCATTCAAACAGTCTTTTTTTGTTGTAAATACTTTTCATATTTTTTTGAAACTCAACTGTTGAGAATATTCAAAATACACTTTTTAACGTTGCCTCTCTGTCTTTCTTGATACTTACAAATATGTACAGTAAAGTCTTAGTCTCCACTTGTGTGCGACCCTTCTGAGGCTCTGTCACTGGTAGTAAAAATCTTTTTTTTTAATAGATTTTGTTGAATTTGTTTGATTCGTGTCTGTTCACACGGTTAGCACTGTTCCTGTCGCCAGTCATCACTTGGTCTTCGAGTGTTCTCCATGCTCAGATGGATGTCCCGTGGCTGGGCTCGTTGGCTTCTGGGATAGGTCCTCCTGGCACTGGTTGGTAGGACATTGGCATGGGTGTCTTGACTGGGCTCTGCCGGAAGAGCCCTCCGTTGGGCGCCCTGTGTTTGCAGCGTATAGAAGGCATGGTGGCACTGCTGAGGGGCAGGGGCAAGGTCCTGCCACCGACGGCGCCAAGTGTCCTTCCTGCCCCATGAGCCTCCTGCAGGAAGGTGCTCACAGAGAGAGGCGGGGGGCCCCGGTGGGCTTGGTAGTCCCTTGCGGACAAGACTTCCAGAGACTGACTGGGTTGCATGCTGCCAATGTCCAGAGCAGAGATCTCGATAGATTGGCCGGGCAGCTGCTTGTGGGCCAAGTCTTCGTCCAGGAGGCTGTTCAAACGATGGTGGACCTGCTCCAGGTTCACCTCTTTGTCCTACAGCCAGATCGAAAGAGCCAAGACAGAATGCGTGGAATAAAATAGGCCAGGAAACAGAATGAATGGTGGCGACGGGGGAGTGTCGACGAGTGGGCGTTGTAACGGAAATAAATGAATGTGCAGTGAGAAGGATTATGAAAGGAAAGAATGAAATGGAGAGAGTGAGAAAGAAGAAATGTTAAAAACCGTTGGTACATTATCACCTTAATAAATAACATCTTCTGTCCATGCAAACCTTTTTTCCAACATTCAGCCTTCAGTTAGGTCGTAAAAAGATATTATATTAGTGCTGAGTGGCAGAGTGCATATCAGAAATGGATTTGTCATTTCATGTTAAATCTGGTGCAAAGAAAAACAGGTGAAAAATGTGAGTGGTTACAACTCTCCTGCAGAGAGATGAGGTCTTAAGGTTTTTTGTTTGTCTGAAGAGAAGCTGACTCTATTCTTAGTATTTAAGGTAAAAAATGTGTGTATAGCTAGGAATCTGAATAATTGAATATCAAAATAATAATTATAATCAAAATTTCTCGTGAAAATCGATGATAAAAAATACTACCTCCCAGCACTAATTTATATATGATTTCCTTGTTCTGGAGGGCGAGTTAGGGTGTTTTGTTATATTGTTTTTAAATTTCAGAAGCTAACAATGAGACTACATTAAACAAAAGACATTCTATAAAACAGTCAAAAAGGGGAAACTTTTCCACATTTAAAATGAATCAAAAAGAAAGATGTCTCTTCGTGCAAAAGCTTATACATCCCCCCAACCCACAATTTTTCTTTTGGACTCCCACAAATTTACTTTAACTCTTGCATGAAGAGCATCAGATGTTAACAAGACGGGCATGAATGCACATAAAAATCCAACAAATTGGAATTTGAGTCTCATTTAAAAGACTTTTCTTTTTCATGAATCCCAATTTTGAATCAAAACCAAACCAAACAGTTTTGTTTGTTCAGAGAGAGGCAACAATGAAGCAACACAAACGTGGGAGAAGAGAGGACGAAGCCTTGAGGCTACATCCTGACTTCTGGTTCACTATCGTCATGCGTTCACAAACAAAAAGTCCACAGGAAAAAAAAACAATGATATGAGATGATGGATGAAGCCACTAGAATTTACTTCCTGTCCATCCCCATGCCCCACCCCCTCTGCCTCAACACAGCCAATCACCATTCAATAAAGTCAGGCCACTCCTGACCTGAGTCAAGAGCCTCGGCCTCCTCCCAGTCTCTCTCTCTCTCTGTCCAAATGTCCCGCCTCCCTTCTGGTGAAGCGCTTGTTATGTCATTATATGTCAATGGACCAGAAACTCTTTCCAGACCATAATCCTTGGTCACCTGCTGGGGATCACAGACAACGATGCATGACCAAAAGGTACCCTCTGAATCTGGATATTGACATATAATCGGTACAAATTGGCATCAAATAAGAGACACCCCTCGTTTGTTTCTGGAGCGAAGGATTGATACCACTTTTTTTATGTCATGCTAAATATAGACTTGTTTTTCTTCTTTGGGTCAAAATGTGAGCTTTAATTATTTCATAGAGGAGAACGAGTGGTATTAATCTCTCTCGTGAAAAGGAAAAGTGTTAGTCATCTTCGATCATCATTAATCTCAACATGTGTGTGTTAAGGCTTGCAGATGACAGAGTGGCAGACATAATGATCACATAGTTGTGCCGTCATGCTTGGATATATTTTGTCCGTGCTTTCTTCGATGAAGACCTTGAAAGATTTGCAACAGCCCTCTCTGGAGGCTATAATAATTAAATAATTTAAGTCGATATAAAAACGCAAATATATTCTTAATGATTTTGTTTTCTACTTTTTAATTGACAGAATGATTTATATAATAGTTAAATTCCCTAACCCCCGGTAAGTTTTACAGATACAAAACCACAAACATTATTTTAAATGAAAAATGCGATGCCACGTTATTAAGTTAAAATACTTTATTGTCCCTTTAATATGTTGCATGGACCTAAAACAGATTCTGAAAAATTACGACAACTGGCTAAGGGCTCAAAGAGAGACGAAAATGTAGGAGGACTGTAACTTTTTCTAATTTGAGCTGCAGAGCCAAATCCTTAGTCCAGAGACAGATCTTTTGTAGCACGAAGTATAGATCAAGATTAAAAATATACTTTTATTATTATTAGATTACGACCTTTCAGTGAAGGTTTAAGCTCAACTTCATCAGGTCCACCCAATGAAATTCAAATTAATTTCATTTTGATGAGATTTAAACCATATCATTTGTGCTCCATTTTTAAAGTGTAATGGACCGGGATTGGGGGAAGGAAGGAAATTTTTACCCAAAAAAATAAAGATCAACATTTCAGGGGTAAATTACACTATATTCAGTAAATATTAAAAGATTATATCCAGAATTTCAAGTCCTCTAACTAATTGTAAGACCCACAATCCAGCCTCACTCTCTTCTCTCCTCCTTTCTCAAGAGTTTTGGGTGTATTTCGTACAATTTCTTGAGAAGAAACTTTGTTATGGTTGCATAATAACAATAAAACATTTGAATCTTGAATATCCATCACAAAAGTAGCTGATTAAAGCATTGCTATGTAACATTTCAACTTTGTTTTATTGATGATTCCTTTTTTTTGAACAGTCAAGACTTGTACACTGTAAAGCTCTCCCTTCTCCCTTCAACAACTTATAACCGAACTTTGGTCACCCACATGACCACCAAACTCCTTTTTTTTAGAATTTTCACTTATTTTCACAATGAAGTTCTTTATTGCTTCCAGAAAGAATAACCCAACAAGACCCTTTTTCATAAACATGTACATATAAGCTTTTTACTTTGGTGCTGTTTTAACTTTTGGAATATTGGTCAAGTTGAGCAGGGAAATTCCTGCATCACATATTTCAATTCAATAAGTAACTTAAACCCTATGAGAAAAGTATTTACAGGTTGTTTGTTCAGAGCTCCTCTCTTAGTGAGGGTCTTATTTTGATTTGACGAAGGCCTACATCTCTCTGGGATGACCAAGTATAATCCTTTTATATCATCAGGTTTTCACTAATATTGTTACATGACGGAACTATGCAGTCATTATGAAAGCAGCTGTGCACACAAGACTGGAATGGAGACAAACATCAGTAAATCAAACTCTGGTCACATCTTTAAGGCCATTGGTTTGATCTACTCTGCTGTGTCGGAACAGTGCTGGACCTGAGGAATGGTGGACGCCTCCTTGGGTGTTTGCATCTGAAGTATAACAGGTAGGTCAAATCTCGTATTATTTAACGTCTGCTCACACTTTAGTTTAGGGATCCATGTCAAGCCTTAGTTAGTCTGATAGCCTCATGCAGAGGACAGCAGCAAGATGAAGTCAGAGTTCTATGGCATTAAGACTTGAATGGATTTGCTAAAGAGAGCTATTGTGCAACCGAGTCTCACATCCACTCAAGAGTATAATTTCGCCACATGGTTCCACAATTAGCACTCCGTTCACGGCTCTTCCCGCTGTGGTTCTCTCACATCGTGACAAAGCGGTGCAAATGTGTGCGTATGTGAGAGGATCACAGGATGTGGGAAAGGAAGTCCCTAGCAAAGCACCCCCAAAATTTCTCCCACCATGAGAAGGAATGAGTCGATTGATCACATGATGTTCGGACTGTTATCGTGGCACACCTATCACAACTGGGTGTACTGCAGCTCGACTAAATCTGGGCTGGTGTCAGCGCCTGCTGGATCCATAAAGTAGAGTGTGGCAGTGGCATCTCTGGGCAGGACCGGGGGGCCCGGGGGTCTGGGTCTCGACCGGGGCCTTGGTGGGGCAGGGGGACCCGTGGTGGCCACCATGGCCCGGTTCTGGTTAAGAAGGCTTGGGCCTGGGCCCGGCGAGTTGTCAGTGGTCACCTCTTTGGGCTGCTCTCTCCGGCAGGGGTTGCTGTTCCACCAGGTCTCCAGGGCGGCCACCAGCAGGGCCAGCAGCAGTCCAGCAGCAAGGATGCAGAAGACCCCAGCGAAACTGTGGAGGCGAAGGGCCCTTCCCTCTGGCTGGGCGTCAATGTGGCTCTGCAGGTCACAGCGGCCCTTCTTAGGCCACCACTTCTGTTTCAGTATATCTAGATCCCCTTTTTCTTGAAGTTCCAATATCCTGTGGATGAAACAGACACAATTTGTTGCGAGAAAGTAAAACATCGTCAAATCAAATCCATAACATTTGTAAGTAAGTAAGTAAGTAATATTTATTTATATAGCGCTTTTCGAGACCAGGGTCACAAAGCGCTTAAACAATCAAAACAATACTCAAAAAGGTTTTAAGGACCGGAGAGATGTGAGTTCTTCTACTTGAGCAGGTTAGAATTCTCGCTGCAGAGTTCTGAATCAACTGCAGGCGAGACAGCTCCTTCTTGTTAAGACATGAAAACAAACTGTTACAATAGTCCAGACGAGAAGAAACAAACGCATGGATTGCAAGCTCCAGATCATGTTCCGACAACATTTTCCTAAGTTTAGAGATTTTTCTCAGTTGAAGGAAACAGTTTCTGGTCAGTTTTCTGCAGTGTCGAACAAGAGACATGTCTTTATCAAATACAACACCCAGGTTTCTCAGGCTCATTTTGACAGACTGACCTAAGTCACCCAAGTACTGACTCAACCCTGGAATCTTGTCATCAGGAGCAATCACCAGTGTTTCAGTTGTGTCCACATTTAGCTGTAAAGTGTTTTCACTCAGCCATTGTTTGATTTCTAGCAAACAATTGACTAAGCTGTTCAGCCTCTGGGGCTCAGTCGGATCAAAAGAGCAGTAGAGCTGGATGTCATCAGCAAAAATGTGATAAGAAACATCTGGAAATCTCTGAATGATTTTACCGAGGGGAATCAAGTACAGCAAAAACAATAAAGGACCCAGAACAGAACCTTGAGGGACTCCGCACAACAGATCTGCCGATTCAGACCTCATTTGATTGGCAGATACACTAAAACTGCGCCCAGAAAGGTAAGATGAGAACCATTCTAACACAGACCCAGACAGTCCCACTTCATCCCTCAGTCTTCTCAGCAGGATCTGGTGATCAACTGTGTCAAAGGCTGAGGACAGATCCAAGAGAACCAGAACAGTGAATTTACCAGAGTCAGCCGACATCATGATGTCACTGGACACTTTCAATAAAGCTGTCTCCGTAGAGTGATGTTTACGGAAGCCAGACTGAAACTTCTCATGGATGTCGCTCTGATCCAGGAACAAAGACAGCTTCTCAGACACAACCTTCTCCAAGATCTTGGACAAGAAAGGGAGCTTAGAAATAGGCCTGAAGTTACTGAGGTCAGTTGGGTCTAAGCCTGTTTTTTTGAGCAGAGGCTCCACAATGGCATGTTTAAATGCATTGGGAAAAACCCCTGTGGAAAGGGAGAGGTTCACCATATTGGTAACCCAGGGGCCAATTACATCAAATACTTTGATAAAAAGCCTACAAGGAAGGACGTCATCTGAGCAAGAGGAGGGTTTCATCTTGTTCACTAGTGCCAAAATATCACCCAAAGATACAGCAGTGAAGGAGGACCAAGAGGAGGAGAGGGGCTCAGAGACAGTAGGGGTTCCAAACAAAGGGGGAGAGATTTTCTCTTTGATCAATTTAATTTTGTCAATGAAAAATCTCAACAATGCATTGCTGTCAGCTTCACAGAAGACAGGCGTGATTTGAGGAGCAGGAGACACGAGAGAATTAATCGTGTCAAACAAAACTTTGGGGTTTTTCCTATTTGCTGCTACCAGTTTTCTGATGTAATCAGATCTAGCAGTTTCTACCACCTTATTGTCCTCTTTTTTGGTTACATTCGCCATATCTTAAAGGAAGGGATGGATCAATAGAACCTGTTCATGTCAGGTATTGGTTACATGGCTTTGTTATCTCAGGGTCAAGGTGACCTGGAGGCCCGAAAACAAATAGATCAGAAACAACACAAGGGAATTCACAAACATTTATAAGGTATCAGATTGTATTGATACAAATCTGATCATCTCTGAAAGCTTAAACATGGCAGAGACCTTTTCTTTTAAGATATTTGATACAGACATGCTTGAATATTTGAGAAAAAAATGAAGAGATGTAAAAATGTGTCCAAAATAACCGACACACAAATCGGTCCACTATGGTTTTCCATAGTTATTTATAATATTTCTAATAAATACCGGCAAGAACAGCAACAATCTTAAGATTTACTTAAGATTAAGACAATAAGTTCTTCCGTGCTCTTTGATTTTTTAGTTCTTCATTTCGATTTAAACATTTTTCAACATAATCATTTTTCTCTCCCTGCTGCTCTTTGTGGAAATGTTCTGACCGAAGAATAACCACAACTTTTTGAAAAACTCAAAGTCGAAACATGATTGGAATAGTTTTGGAATGCAATCAAACTTATTTTCTACTTTTTCTACTTATTACATAAAATTAGGCAAGCAGACAGACAGAGGAGGAAATAATTTACCATCTCTGCAGGAAATGTATTAAATTATAATTTATTTAAATTCCTTAATTATGTTTATTGCGATTAAACTTTAGGAAAAATTGGACCCAGAATAAAAAAAGTTTTGCTGTCTAAACTCAAGTTCAAGACTTATAAAATATTTATTATTACTAGCCTCTTATAAATAAGAATATATTAATTGTTTCACTGAGTTAAAAACGGAGGCAGAACAACAACCACAGAAGGAGCAGCAAAGAAATACAAACTTAAAAGGGGATCGTATTCAGGTGTTACATTTTTTATTCTCGACTCTGTAAAAGGAGCCACGCCGTTCACTCCGAACCAACACGTGCGCTTATGTTACTTGACGGTATTAGCATTGATTTGCAGCTCGTTAAAGAGGCTCAGGCGGCTAATGAGCGAGGTGGGAATATGCCATTGACAAATGGCTAAAACAAAGGCTGAACACCAACAAAGGCAGAAACAAGAACAAGACAAACACCCCAGCATTTAGGACTAATGTGTTTCCGTTCAATCAGAACGTCACAGGAAAAAACAAAAAGACAAAAAAAGGCAGATTTTTGCAACAGAAATCGATGCAGCCGAGGCAAGACCATGAATCTGTCCCGGTGGAGTTCTTAACTCTCGGCAGTCATTCTTGAGCCTCTCTAACACTGAGTGGCAATGGATTTCTCCACATTCATTCAGAGACAAAACACACTCTCAGACGTGTTTACACACTGTGGTGCTTTTGTCACATTATGTCATGTCGTGACATTTGTAATCATGAAGCCTTTGGACGACCCCAAGCAACATTTCTTTCTCTGCAGATGATGCATTCATGATCGTTCAGAACGCCACTGCTCGCAGATCAATCATGATATTTAAGATGGAGCTTTTTGTGGCGTTTTCTTGATGCATTGTGCTGTGCAGGCGAGGAGGGTTGTTTCATCATCATTATGTAGTTTCAGCACAGGTGATTCACATCCGTCATTCAGATGTCAAAGCTTTATGACAACGTCAAGCAGCGATTATATTGTTATAAGTGAGATAATTCATAGTCTACATCAAAATCGCCGGAGAGGTTTAATGTCGTCATTATGTTTGACTGACAGTTTTCTTTGATATATATATACATTTATTTTAAATATATAATTGTATTTTAATTATATTTTGTTTGGGTAAATATATATACAGTTTGTGTTTCAACCATTTTCAGTATTTTACAGTTTTTTTTTGTCATGCCATGTTTTTTCTCTGAATTAATAATTAAAAAAAAAGATTGTTGGATAAACATCCATAAAAACTCCAAGTTATAACTTCTTATAACTGAGGTTCTAAGAATGTGTGTGACACCCTCTACACGCAGAAAAAATCGGTGCAATTGCCACCCAGCAGGGGGCAGTAGGCCGCCTCTATGAAAGGCCTCACTTCCCTTTAAAAAGCCAGTATTCCAAATCAGGGAAGCTGTCTGCTGGGCCACACATGTAGAGGGCGTCACACACATTTGTAGATCCTCAGTTATAAGAAATTATAACATGGGATTTTTACATCATGCGTGCTTACGCTTAAGCAGTGGGATAAATGTACTCCCAGCGGACCACTTTTTATATAACGCGGCCGTCAGCGGCCCGTGCCCCACACACTGCCCAACATGTGGAGCACAGGTAGGAACGCAACGTGTTCAGGTTGCTTCTGTGCTCAGTACTGCATGCGACAGGGAACCTGCACTCATGTCAAGGAGATAATGTTTGGCAAACATCAACCAATAACCCGTCCGTTTGGCTGACCTCCTTCAGCCTCCTCAAATAGCAAGCGAGTACTTGTACTGGACACAGAAGGTGAAGGTGGTCTTGTTCTGCATCAGAGTCAGATCCTTCGGACAGAAGGCGAGGTTGAATAGAATGTAATAGATTACTCCGAAACACCAAACAAGATGCAATCAGGGCTGATCGAGAAGGCACACATCTCGCCATCACGTTTCGCTGACACCAAGGCTATTAGTACAGCCACATTGTAGGACAGCTGGTCCAGAGGGGCTTGCTCTAATGGCTCAAAGCAAGGTCCCATGAGCGCCTGAAGCACAAACCCGAGATCCCAATGCGGGCATATGGGTCTTGATGGTGGCCGGAGACTCCTACTCCACACAGAAAGCGCTTCACAAGGTGGCTTTGAACTGAAAATCGGCCAAACCTTGGTAACACAGTAATAATAGTCAATAGTTACTCAGTTAGTCTAGGGTGACGTCCAAAATTAATTTGAACATTTTTTTTTGCATTAATGAAAAGTGTTTTATTTGAATAGAATAGACTATTGAATAAGAAAAACATTATTAATTGTTTTTACTGACTCTTGAAAAAGTTCTAATTTAAGTTATTCTTAAATAATAATATTTTTTTTACAAAACTTAATCAATCAAATGTATATTAAATAAATGGAGCTTTAAGTTCAGGAGGACCTTTAATGGCTTTTTAATAGATACAAAGACAAAACAATGAAACATATTGTCTGTAATATGTCCAATGAAATAGAACACCTAATGCTTTTGTGTTACTATTTGTACTACAGCTAAAACTGATTTATTCTTGAGTAGAATTTGAAATAAAATATGGACAGTTAGATCTTACACTCGCTTTCAACCACAGAACCATTTTAGTCTTGATAAACCCAAAAACCTACAATATTTAATTGACATCTAGAATACTAAAAAACAAGCATATCATGGATTCTTTATTATCATTATAAAGGTAATTTATGTCAACATGTGTCAGTTAGACAAGTACATTGGGTGTTCTACTGCATGGTAAAAAAGGGACAACTCATACGTCCGTGGAGTAAATGAAGTCCTTTCATCGAAACGAGGTTGCCTGGCAACGGTTAGGGACGCGAGGAAATCATCAGTCTATGCCAAGAAATGGTCCTGCTCGTAGCCCCGGTCAGAAGAAAGAAAACAGCTTGGTGTTTTCACATTTAGGTCCTGATCTATTGCAGGACATGAAAAGCCATTTGTGAAGATAAAAAAGCTTCAGGCAGTAAAATGTCTTGCTTGTTGTTTTCCTTGAGGTGAGAGCAGCTCATTATTGCTTGAGAAAACCTTTTAAATGTTGTTTTATTAATCAAATATGTATCAAAATAGAGCGTAGGAGGCTCTTACTTCTGGGAGAAGAGGTCTCGGTAAGGACTGCCGTGCTGCAGGGCCACGCCGTATCCTCTGGTGCTCATGCTGTTCCCCGCCACGATCAGTGTGCAGTCGTCGTCCGTCAGAGCAGCGTATTCCACCACCGACATGTCCCAGAGAAACGCATACGGTTCCCGCTTGGCCTGGAATGTCAAATACATGATTAAGGAAGTTAAGGGTGATGCCCTTGAGTAGTCTTACGTAGTAATGTATATCGTTAAAGTTTAATTTCCATTACCAGTGACAAACCAGTACTTATAAAATAGTGTCAGATCTAAAAAAAAAAAAATTAAAGAAATGAAAGAGAAGTCAAACTCTTTTCCCTTTTTTGTATATTAAAATGCAAGTGATATTTGAACAACACACTACTGTATGTACTTGTATGTGCTGTAAGAATTAATTTGGAGCTTAATTCTGTCTCCTGTCTGAAGTGATGGCAAAGTAGTTTCATGAAGCATCATCCTTTTTTTCAGAGTAAATGACACTCCCTGCTGTATTATCTATTGCTTGGAGGGCCTCTTTTACTGCTATTGTTCATTAACTGAAGGCGCCACCTACAGAGATAAAAATAAATAAATAATAATAATTAAATAGGACAATGCTTCACAAAGCTTCATCAACCCTGGTGTGCATGAGGGTCTATTCCATGTGCAGATAAATAGACCTTATTCATATGTATATGTTGTTATGTTTTGAACATTTAGTATAGATTTTTTTATTACAACATCTTTACCAAATGAAAGGAAGCATGACAAAAAAATCAGAGTGGCTTTTTGGTATCATTAATTCTTTATATATCAGGCAAAATATTTTACAAAATATTGACAAACTACCTCTACCTGACCTAATCACAGTTCATGATATCATATTATTATTTTTAATTCTGAACTAATACTTAATAAAATATAATCAGAGTTGAGTAATTTTGTCCAGAAAAACAACACTCATGTTTACCAGACTATAGCCTGTTACGTAAACACCAGCTCAATGATGAAAGAAGTGCTAGAAAAAAATAACAAATTAATAAAGTATCAAATTCAATCATGGTAAGAGAATTGGCAGTTAATTGCATATTTTGCTTCTCTTTTTTGAAAGACCACACTGTAAGATAAATAAATGTTGTTTATCATACATCTCTTATTCATCTCTTAGAGTCATGGTATTACAGATTTGTTTTTTTAATGGACAAACATCTTCAGATATCTGAGAAAAAAAAGATTCTAAATAAAATACATATAAAAAATACTCCTTGTGGATTACTTTTCTTTGAATATCTAGTATTGTGTACATTTTATTAAAAAAACATAATAGAAAAGATAAGGAACTGTAAAATAAACATTGTTTGTCATGTACATTCATTTTAAAGGTTTAAAGAGTTAGCATTTAACATTTTTTTAAATGGACAAAAACTAATCAGATCTCAATAAAATACATTGACAACTGAATCGTACACTTTACTTTTTTTTTTTTTTTTTACAAAAGTTGAATATAATACACAGTATACTGCACTGTAAAATTAAGAAAATGTTTATAATGTAAATTAATTGTATATCTTCAAGTGTTATAATTTAAAAACATTTATATGGACAAAACCTTTAGACATTAAAAAAATATAATAAACACAAACTCAGTTAAATTTAATCTAAATTCAATGTGTTACTAGAGATCAATGAGTTAATAAAAACAAGGTCCAACAGACTCCCAATGTCACAATGATCAAAAATATTTCCAAAGCATTATTTCGGCGTATTTTCCGAGACAGCCCTGAGCCTGGAGCAGTGAGAACGGTCAGAAAGTGAAAATCTGCCAGAAAGCCTATTTCTGCTCTTTTGGCTGTTCAGCATAGATGACTGTGGCATTCTTCCCTGTGGTGTCATCGCGTCCCACGTCGTCTTTGAACCCTCATGCGCTTAACAAACACAGACGTGCAGCCTTTTCCCCTCACTTCTCATTAGGACTTCACCAGCTCACAAGCTGATTCACCTTCGGTAAACAAACACGCACAAACATATTCACTGGGTGACTGAAGACACGTCCTAATTGAAATAGCTTTCCCGTAAATGTGTTTGGAAGTGGATTATGTGGGATTGTGTTGAGTTATTGGCATATGTGTGATGATATGTAGGATCTTGGCGGTACCGTGTAAGTTTTCTTTTGTTTAATCGTGGCTTATGATTAAATCGGTGGTTTAGTTATGCATTTGCATGTTTTTTACTTAAGCTGATTGAATAAATGCATCTGTTCTAACAAAAGAATGAATATATGTATGTTATGAATATGAATATATAAACACTCTAGTGTTTATATATTCATATTCATAACATCTGGATGTGCTTGAATAGATGTTCCCTAAGATTTTAAGCTAAATATGTAGACTCTTAAAATAAATCTTAATAAACAAACCTTGCACATGTTGTCGTAACAGTCGCCAATAAAACATACATTGACCCCTGAAACCTATTATTGAGAAGCTAATGTGATAGTAGATACAAATATCGTGACAAAAGCATCAATCTCACGTTTTTGAGGCTACGGCTTATGTAGCCACCCTAAAACAATGTGCGATAAACAGCACATTTTATCAATCAATCAAATGTATTCTGGGTTTAACAAAGTCATTTTTTCCCATCTGCTGGCACTGGCAAAGATGATGGGTCGATGAAACTTCATGAAGCATCACCCTATTTATTTTTCTGTTTATAATTCTCTGAGCAGGCAAGTCAGACGGCTGAAATTGGAACCAGCCTTGTATTAAAAAAAACCCAACTAAAACTACTCCTTGTGAAGGAATCTTCTTGTACTGTAGATTTTTTTTTTGTCTTATTGTTTGTTTTTTATTTCTTTTCTTGGACTGTCTTGTGTTTTGCCTTGAATATTTAAAGAAGCTTCATGAAGCATCATCCTATTTTTTTGCCTGGTAGATGTCACTCTGCTGTATTCCATTGAAACCTCATGTTTGAAAACTTCACAGCAGGTTGCTTCAAGCTGGAATCAAACCAACAAACTTTCATGCTGTGAGTGAACTGTACTAACCACTACCGGTTTTATTGATTTTAATATTTCATGCATCATTTACGTAGCATGTTTCTCAACATAGTAAACACTCCCCCAAAAGATTCTTGCTGATGGTAACCCCAACACCAACACCTGTTTCCTGTATAATTGTTGTTATATTGTAATTGTTGTATGTATTATGTATTTCATGAACAAATCAAATCTATGAATAGCATAACTTCTTACGTAATGTTTCCAGAATTTTTTTTATTTATTTAAATGATGTATTATTTAATAATCTATTTGAATATAAACGTAAGATTTTTGTGACTGTTTACGGTAACCACACCTACTCTGCTATGATTGGTCAAGCATGGAGGTTCGTCACCATGCGTCATCAATTCTGGAAGTCTACACCACCAAGGGACTTGTTGTATAATCAAAGCAGGGCGTGATTACAGCTGGATGGAGGAGAAGTGAAGCCATTATAACGTTAAAATGGACTCGCTCTTGTACCCTCTCGTTCACCCAGATTTTAAGTAATAGGTTCAAAACATGGTCATGATGAGGAACCTACTGAATCCTGGAGTGATAGACTTCAACATTTCGAACATCGCAGTTTTAACATTGGTTGATGTGTTACATCCTTCAAGTCAGGGCAAATGTGTAAACTCACTAAGTTACATCCCAAACAATCCCAGAAGCATCAAAGTCTTCCTCTCTCCTCAACACTAACATCACTTCAAAAAAAAAAATGGCCATTGAGGGATGGAAATATTAATGTGCTGCGTTTGTGTTATTCCAAGCTAATTAAAATGGCAATGTTTTAACATGTTCAAAAGTAGCACTTTATAATTGAACTCTTTTAACTCACGAGTGTCACCAGGTAGTAGATAAATAAGCGGCAGAAAAATTAATTAATGGCTGACGTTTGCTCCCAGCTCAACTTCTTCCATGAAAAATAACCATGTTTTTATTTATAAAGTATTTATTGATACTTTTTGACTTAATCATTTTCTAAACTTTACATTATTTAAAATGTCAACAACAACAAAAAAAAAAGTGACTCCATCTGTTCATGTCAATGATTTTCCTCTTGGCTTTTCTTACCGTTTTTTTTTTCAACACCCACTTTATGATACAATATATTACAATGTATTGTGATACTGTAGGAACAAGGATATATTTGTAGTATTGTCAAAAACTTGATTCTGGTGTTGCACAATGATTCAATAATATTCGATCATTGCTTCTCATATCTCAGATAACAGTCACCTTTTTGATTCCCTCCTCTGGGCCAGAGACTGAGTTCTCAAATCCGTTGTTTTTGTTGATGGTCTTCCACAAGTCGGCAAACGTGCTGTCTTGCTCCAGAGGGTTCGTTCCTTTGGCCTGGAAGAAGTCGAACACTGCGGAGTCCCGGACTGTTCCGTACCTGACGTCGGACTGCTTGGATAAGTCTTGGAAAGATCTGTAAATAATAAAGTTCAGACAAATCACTTTAATTCAGAATCATTTTTTGGATGGAAGGAAAGTTTTGTATTGTGATTCACACAATGGTGAAAACAGAAATTTGAACTTTCTCTCACTTCTCAGGACACAATTAAAAAATGACAACAAAATAATTATAAATGTATTTTAAATACTACATTTACATGAGATCTAATTAGAGATTAAGTAGAAGAAAACACTCGGTATCCCCCTCTCTCAGAATTTTTCCTTCTCCTCTAATTCCCATCCGACCTGTGGGGCATAGCCAGTAATAACATTTAACATTGCACCTTCATTTTCAAGTTTCACTACTCAGTCTATCTGACACTCTTTTTACTTCCAGGACATTCCTAACAAACTACTCTTTTAGGATAACCCCTACTTCTAACTATGTCTCTTCCTATCAATATCTTAAAATAAGTAATTTAGAACATACACCAGAGTTTTTTGACTTGCTATCTTCCCACCTGGTCTCCTGGTGGAGATGCATCATGTCAATCAACTCTCTAGCTTTTCGGTCATCGTCGTGTTTCTTGTTTCTGAACCCGCCTTCCTCTTATCCTCCTTGGACTTTGACCCACAGTAGCCCAATTGCCATTGTAACACTGTAGGTTATAGGAACCAAGGGTGGTAGTTATTAAACTGGGCCTGACCAATCCGGTATGGAAGTCATAGTTTCGATTTGCATATTTGGTTTTGGCACAGGTTTTAAGTCAGATTCCCTTCTTGACACAACCCTCTACATTTAATCTGGGACCGGCTCAAAAAAACACTGGCTTGTGACCTCTTAAGGCTGCACTATTCACTAGAACTAATTATAAGTATTTAAGATCTGCTCAAAATTTGAAATATACATACATCTATAACTAACTACAAATATATGTTCATCAACTGTAGACTCCTTCGTATAATCTTTATTTTCCTTCATGGACTGTGACTGTGTCAAGATGGTTTGATGAAGCCATTTTCCAGAACCCAGTAGATGTCACTGTCTGCTGTTTAATCTATGGCTTTAAATGGTTCTTCTTCTTCTTTTTTTTTAACTTCAAATCAGTTTAAAACTGAGAGCACCAAAACAAGCTTGTTTATTTTTACTTATATAGAAGTATTGTTTTTTTTAATTTTTATTACCTTTATTACTTTTTTACTTAAAAAATATAATACACAACGGTCAAGGTGGCCCAAAGACCAAAGATAAAACCTCTTTGGTCTTTGGGCCACCTTGACCCTGAGATAACACCAGGGTTAAATGGACAAAGTTTTATCAAATCTAGGTGGAAAAAAAAAAAATCTAAAAAGTGTAGGACCTTTCTTTTTTAATATTGTGTTTATCTTTAGTAAGTAAGTAATCATTTTGACTGCATTTGGCAACTGAAAGGACGAAAGATTTTACGAGAAGGAAAAGATCATTACATTATTCATAGCAATTAAACGAGCTAGAAAATAGTTTAGTGTACCCTGATAATAAACATAGAATAAACACTAACATGTATAGGTTTGGTATAAAAATGTGATCTTGAAACATGTAGGATTTAAAAAGAAATGTTCTAGTCCTGTTATTGAAGGATATATAAAATAAATCTAAAATCTAAAGTCTCCAAATATAATAGGACTCTTCACTTCATTTCAGTTCAGTTCAGTTTAATGTCAGCATTATCCCTTTCATTTAAAAGTGTTTTGCATCTCATGAATGCCCCCTCCTGTTTTTCTTTTCCCCTATTTTCTACCCACAATCCACTTCCATTTCCTGTACACACTGGAGCAAATCACGTATCGGCCGGCTCTTTATCATCCAAATGATTTGCACCTGCAGTCCGGAGCTGCTGCTGCACAACCCTGGAGCCAAGACTCTCCCAAAACTGCAGCTTTTATAAAGACCGAGCCCCCGACCGGAATTCTGGGTAATCATGAGCAGATTGGTGTTCAGAAGATGAGCGCTAATGTCGTCCATCGCCCTGATTGGACATTAACTCGTAAAAGAGCCTGAGCTGGACTCTGTAATCTCCGTTTTATGAAGGATACTTAATATCTGAAAACAAGTCTCTCCTGATTAAAGTGGCCATTATGCAGATGTTGCGTAGGCAATAAGAAATGGGCGTCCATTCAGGAGTCCTGTTTTATATGGTGAGATAATTGCCAATTCCACAGAGTTACATATTTGGTAAATGCAGGTTTCCTTGTAATTAGGACTTCCTTCCATTGTCGTTTCAAAAGCTATTGAACCAGAAAATTAGTGCATCATTCACTGAGTGAAGCTGTTTGTGTTTAGACTCCAAAAACAAGAACATAAGCATAGATTTTGACAACTGAACTAATATAGTTCCCAAAAATTATATTCTTAATTTAAAATCTCCTGAATATTAGGAGATTTAAATAAATACATATTGGCATGTTATGTGCTATAAACTGTATATTTTATATTGGATGTTTGTAACAATAGTAACGAATGTCTCCTGGTATTTTGGGGTGGGGCACTAATCTCATAATTAAGGTTGGGTCCATCTATATAACTACTGATAAGAAAATTAGGGTTAGAACATGAACAAACAACAACAACACATGGTACATAATAAAATAGTAATAATATTATTATTATTGGGCGAGTGTTGGTCCTGTTGTATTAAGAAATAAATATGTAAAGTATTTCTTTGTAAAATACATATAAAACAAGCAATACATTTTCCACTAATGATGTCTATATGAAGCCCATCAGGAAGTCCATCTGGAGTGAGTGGGATCTACATCTGACCCTTAGTAAATGAATGGTTTGAAGAAAACAGATGGAGACGCGTGTTGGAGGATTGAGTGTCAGTTTTGTGATTATTAGGGCTCAAACCAGAGCAGCAAACACTGGTGGGATGAAGATCTCGATTGCTAGCAGTCACGCAAACAAACTTGAAAGTTTCACCTCTCTATGCCTTGTTGAGGTGTCGGGAAATCAGGATATGTTTTGTTCGCCCACAGCTCTGATTGATCTGAGTACTGGTGTCACACAAACCTGCCTCAAGTTTTCTCACAACAAAACTTCAGCCCCATGTAGAAAAGTCTCACAATAGATGAGCAGTTTTCTTCTTCAATGGACTAAATAATTGTTATAAATACTATATATGTATACATATTTATACTAAATTATTGATTTTACTGTGCAGAAACATATTCACTTCCTAGAGACATGCAGGACATAAAAACTGATGGTTTTGACCTCAAAATAATAAAATAATGCATTTTGTTTGTATAATTGTATTTAGATTACAATATACAGATATTTTAAAAAATTGAAGAAAAAAAGACTAAACTACGTTTGTCAAACATGTAAATTATTTGGGGAGAGTATTGTCAAGAATGTGTTTATACATATCATGATACAGAGTCTATACAATATATTAAAATGTATTGTGATACTGTAGGAACAAGGATATATTTGTAGTATTGCCAAAAACTTGATTCTGGTGTTGCAAAATTTACAGATCATATGACTGTTGATGAAGTCGTAACTACTTTAATTTGTTTTGAAACCAAAAAATGTCCAAACATCAGCTTTATAAGCTGCTGGAGTCGACTGTTTCCTCTCATCCTCAGTCAGATGATCATGATTTCGCAAGATTTAATTCATTCTTCAGCAATGACTGCTGCCATCTAGCGGGCGTAGGTTTGATTGCAACACAAAAATGATCAATTGCTGTGACGCTTTGTTTTCTGATAAAAAAAACATGTACACAAACAAAAAATGATAACAATAATATCTGCTCAAACTAAATACTCTTGGACACTCAAAAGTATAAATCTGAATATCATATAGAAACACCTTTTTACTTATTTTTTATACTACGTAACATTTTAAGCTAATCAGTAAAGAAAAATCGAATACTTCCCGAATATTTTATATTTTACATTTCCATTATTACTATAACTTTTAATATTTGTGGAACAAAATTAACAAAAACCTTGAAAGTATGTAAAAACATATTATAAGAAGAAAATGGCTTTTAAAAATATTTTAACTGTTCTTTAGACAGTATTTAATTATATTCAGGTTTATACTTTCTTCACAACTTATGGATAAACATAGAAAAGTCTTTCTTTTCCCTTCCTTCTCTTGTTCCTTTTCTCCATCCATCCTCTCACAACTTAGCAGGGCACATAAATATTTAATGTTTTCTTTAAACATAGGAAGTAACTGCAGGAAAAAGAAGTACTTCACCCTGGTGCCCGCAGCCACCTGCACTTTTGTAAAGCTTTATTTATACTGACGGCTGACGACAGGCGAAGAGCCACATGTCCTGGGAATGTTTGTCAAAACCCATCTTTTAAACCAGGACATATGGACCCAGTTTTCATTAAGTGGTCTCAGCAAAGTGTATGTACCATCAAAGACTTGTACTTAAATAGGTATGCATCGTTCGCCAACCATTTTAATCTTTTCAGTTTTTACCAAAACAACATACATTTTAAAGAAAATCTTGCTCCCACTGCAAGGAAGTTGATCTCCCTACTTGTCTCTTTATTTTATATGTCAGCCCCTTCGTCACATTGGGAAAAGGATCTGGGTGCGAATATATCTGATGAAGGGGATTGTGTAGGATCAAACTGTGTTCTATAAACACTAGACATCAACTCATCAATTTAAGGTCGCTCACAGGTTGCTCTACTCTAAAACTAGACTCAATACAATTTTTCAATCACTTTCCTGTGATCGCTGCACAAACTCTGAGGGCTCACTTGAAAATATCTTGATGGAAGGCTAAAAGCATTTGGGTCTCTTCTCTCTTTGGATTCTTTTAATTATTATTTCAAAGTCATACAATGTGAATCTTATTCAGAATGGTTTGGTGGTTTTGGGGATGCTCAAAGTCATCCTTTAAATTGTCTTTTAATAAGCAACAAGCTCTGGCTTTCTGTTTGGTTGTTGCTAAGAGAGTTACCCTAAGTGAATGGAAATCTTCATCTCCCCCTTGTTTTAAGAAATGGCTAAATGACATGGTTTCTCTCTCTTATCTTGAAGGAATAAAATACACAATGTCCAACTTTCACTTCAAATTTGTCAAGATCTGGGGGCCGTTTCTGGCTGCTATTTGAGTCTGAATGAATCTCTGACCTACATATGTGGATTAATTAACTGCAACATGGAACTGGAACATGTTTCTCAATTTTTTGTCTGTATGCTGGAACGTTATTACTATTATTATTTTCAATTTATTCTTAATATTTTTTGTTTTGTTTTCTCTTGTATGATTCTTGATTTATCTATTTGTATTCTTGCTTTTGTTATTGTTGTTTTATGTCCTGTGTATTTCTTGAAAAAAAATAAAAATTGTAAAAAAGAATTAGAGGCTATTTTGATGAGTCTGTCCATGGGATCTGAACCAATTGTCCACCGGAGCTTCTTCTATTGAATCTTTGCAACATTTAACAAGTTCTTCCCACACATATTTTTGAGTAGCTACCAAGAATTTAGTGTTTTTTATTTTTCTCTCAATGTCGTCTCTGCAATTGTCCTCCTACTCACTTCTCCTTTTACACTTGGCTTTATTCAATTCTGCATCAGCACTGGAGGTGGGATGAAGATGATGAACATGGTTTCTTCTCAGGTAAGCTCAGCGCTGCTCAGCATTCATTCTCTGGCCTCTCGTGTCCACATGTTTGCTCAACGGCAGTTTGTGCCCAACACAATCAGAACGCCTCTCCGTCCATTCTTTTGGGAGGCAGGGAGCACCAAATAGCATTTGGACCGCGGATAGCCAGTTGTTAGGCAATGCGTCAAGAACTGACAGCAAAGAAGCAGATCGACCGGCGTGAGGAGACTTGTGTGCCTGGAGCACTGCCTGATGATGGAATTATTACGGGAGTCGCAGACTTACCGCACTGCATTGTCCATGCGTGACACGGTGAGGTAGGCCGCCAGGTTGGCTGTGTACGACGAACACACGATGAGCGTGAAGAGCCACCAGCTTCCCATGACGATACGAAGAGCCACGGATCCCAGGATGGAGTCGCTTCCTGAGAGAGACGTTCAATAATGTCAGATCAAATAAATAAGTTCAGAAGCTAAACTGTGATAAAAACTAATGATGGGTGGATGAAGCTTCATGAAGCTACACATTTTTTTCAATAGACCAGAAGATGATACTCTCTATTACTTTAAATGGCTGTTAACAACAGTTCAAGTGGCTCAACAATAGTAGTGCAAATAAATGATAAATAAAACATTGTACAGTCAGATCAAGAAAACAACATTCATGTGGCAGCAATTCATACAATATTGTTTTAGAGTTCCTAAAGAACACACAACACTGTTGATCAGACACCACTTAAATGCAGCAGCATAACATATATCAAGTTTATGGTTATTGATAATAATAATGTAGTAGTAGTAGTAGTAGTAGTTGTAGTGGCAGTAATGTTAGTAGTAGAGGTAGCAGCAGTAGTAGTATTAGTAGTAGTAGTAGAAGTCGCGGTAGCAGTAGTATAGTAGTAGCAGTTTTAGTAATATAACTAGTAGTATTGATAGATAGATAGATAGATAAACTATGTAGTATGAATAGTATCAATAATAGTAGAAGCAGTACTAGTAATATAACTAGTAGTAGTAGATAAAGTGGTTATTGTTGGTGTTTTTAACATCCATGTGGATACGGTTCATGATAGCTTAGCTAACAGGTTTAACTCTACACTTGAGTCATGTGTCTGTCCCTCAGTATGTACATGAACCTACTCATTGTTTCAAGCACACAGTAGATCTTGTTCTAGCATATGGACTTCAAATTAAAAACGTTATTGTCTCTCCCCAGAATTCAATTTTGTTTGACCGTCAATTAATTAATAACTTTTGATTTTAACTTCACTGACTCAGCACAGAAAACTACACCTATAATCACGATGACATTGTTAACATTTTGGACAGCATTACAGATTAACTTTATATCATGATTGACTTAATTGCACCACTAACTCAAAAGACAACTGGAGAAGTAATGGGGTTCCAAAAAAAATGATGAATTCTACTAGGCCTAGCAAGACAAGTTGAAAATATACAGGGCAGCTTTTTGGAAAGCCAGAGCCAGCTATTACTCATCACTTACAGAGCAAATAAGAATAATTCCAAGTTCTTATTCAGCACTGTAGCAGTTCATCCTTCCATATCTCAGTAGCAGTGATTTCATGAACTTTTTAATGAAAAAATTGTAACTATTAGAGAATAGACTCAAGACCTCCTAAAATCTTCTAATACAACCAATGCAACTTTGCTGGACATAGACACTAAGCCATATTTTTACTAATTTTTCTCAGTCCTCAGAAATTGTCTCTGATTGTTTCCTCCTCTAAATCCACAACATGTCTTCTGGATCCTATTCCCACGTGGCTGCTGACATCTGGCTATGTGCACCAGACTTTTAAGGTTGCAGTTATGAAACCTCTGCTTAAATAGCCCATTCTTGATCCAGAGGTTCACACTACCTATATGCCTATCTCTAATCTTGTCTTCATTTCAAAGATTCTGGAGTGGTTGCAAGTCAGCTCTGTGATTATCTCCATGACAACGATCAATTTGAAGTGTTTCAGTCTGGTTTTAGGGATCACCACAGCACCAAGACCGCCCTGGTAAAGGTAAGTAACTATCTGCTAATGGCCTCTGATCTGTGTTTCAGTTTTTATTTTTCTAGATCTCAGTGCTTCATTTTACACTGTTGACACCAAATTCCTCTACAGAGGCTAGAAAACCAAATAGGCGTACGTTTAACTGCTCTAAACTGGTTAAAATCTATCATACAGAAATAATTATGTACATGTCAACCACCTCTCATCAACACATACTAAGGTTTACTTGGCAAAGAAGCCTAATGTGAACGTGTTTCCGGCTCCGCTTCTCATAGACTCGGACTCTGTGGAATATCGTTTGATCTCTGGGGTACCGGGCGTTTTCCACAAGCGATCGAGTCGGTCTGGAGTACAGGTCAGGATGAGACGCGCAGTCGCGATCGCTCAGAACAACTCTGACGTCATCGGACGTCATCGATGTTTGATCGACATTCCACTCGCTAAAGAGCAAGACGACACATCAGCGCTGCCGTCTGTCCAGACCTTAACAAAAGGTGGTAAGATTTTTTCATTTCCTTTCTTTAATTCGGCTTTTACTACCGAGTTGAACGTGAGTGACAGCTGGTACCCACGTGACCGCTGTTCGCTCTGCGCGCCTAACAGTGACGCGGCGTCGTCAGTGACGTCATCGGTGCTGAATGTGGGACTTCTAAATGTTCGCTCCATTACTAATAAATCCTTTATTCTTAATGATCTTTTCACAAGAGTTAATTTGGATTTATTATGCCTTTCTGAGACTTGGCAGAGAGAGGAAGAGTTAATTCATCTGAACGAAGTTGTCCAGTAGGGAGCGCTGTGCTGGGGGAAGCCTCGCCTCTCTGGTCGTGGGGGTGGTCTTGCTACTGTTTTTAGGGAGAGTTGTTCTTGCAAAGTGATTCAGACACAGGAATTCACTTCTTTTGAGTCTCAGATGATCTTGGTTGGTTCTACAAGACCTTTCTATTGTGTGTCAATCTACCGCCCGCCTGGTCCTGCGGCGGTGTTCTTGAAAGACTTTAGTGACTTCTTATCTTCCATTATTCAAATGGAATCTGTTCTTTTTCTTGGAGACTTTAATCATCATGTTGATGACGTCACATCTTGTTCTGATAAAGAACCTTTAACTTTAACAGAAGCCTTTAATTTTGACAAAACATGTTTCTGAACCCACTCATCAAAAAGGCCACATTTTGGACTTTAGAATTTAGACGTTTTTACTCTTGGCCTTGACATTTCTAATGTATCTGTACATGATGTCCATCTGAGTGATCATTCTCTTGTCTTGTTTAACCTGGACTTCATCCCTGAACCTAAGCCTTTGAAAGTTAGGTCTCAGAGGCGTGTCATCTCAGCCGATACTGCAGACAGTTTTTCTGCTATGTTTGACGCTCTTTCCTTTGATGACTGCCCAGATGTGGACACTTTGATTCACTGTTTCACTGATCATTGTGTTGAAATACTGGATCAAGTGGCACCTGTTAAATCGAACTTGAAAATTCAGAAAAAACCGTGCCCTTGGACAAATGAAGATCTCCTGAGTCTGAAGAGACTTTGTCGAAAGACTGAGCGTCTCTGGAAGTCTACTAAACTTGAGGTGCATAGACTTCACTTCAGGGATCTGTTGACTTCTTACAATGAGATGGTAGAAACTGCTAGATCTGATTACATCAGCAAACTGGTAGCAGCAAATAGGAAAAAACTTTTCTTTTTTTTGTTTGACACGATTAATTCTCTCGTGTATCCTGCTCCTCAAATCACGCCTGTCTTCTGTGAAGCTGACAGCAATGCATTGTTGAGATTTTTCATTGACAAAATTAAATTGATCAAAGATAAAATCTCTCCCCCTTTGTTTGGAACCCCTACTGTCTCTTAGCCCCTCTCCTCCTCTTGGTCCTCCTTCACTGCTGTACTCTTTGGGTGATATTTTGGCACTAGTGAACAAGATGAAACCCTCCTATTGCTCAGATGACGTCCTTCCTTGTAGGCTTTTTATCAAAGTATTTGATGTAATTGGCCCCTGGGTTACCAATATGGTGAACCTCTCCCTTTCCACAGGGGTGTTTCCCAATGCATTTAAACATGTCATTGTGGAGCCTCTGCTCAAAAAAACAGGCTTAGACCCAACTGACCTCAGTAATTTCAGGCCTATTTCTAAGCTCCCTTTCTTGTCCAAGATCTTGGAGAAGGTGGTGTCTGAGCAGCTGTCTTTGTTCCTGGATCAGAGCGACATCCATGAGAAGTTTCAGTCTGGCTTCCGTAAACATCACTCTACGGAGACAGCTTTATTGAAAGTGTCCAGTGACATCATGATGTCGGCTGACTCGGATAAATTCACTGTTCTGGTTCTTTTGGATCTGTCCTCAGCCTTTGACACAGTTGATCACCAGATCCTTCTGAGAAGACTGAGGGATGAAGTGGGACTGTCTGGGTCTGTGTTAGAATGGTTCTCATCTTACCTTTCTGGGCGCAGTTTTAGTGTATCTGCCAATCAAATGAGGTCTGAATCGGCAGATCTGTTGTGTGGAGTCCCTCCAGGTTCTGTTCTGGGTCCTTTATTGTTTTTTCTGTACTTGATTCCCCTCAGTAAAATCATTCAGAGATTTCCAGATGTTTCTTATCACATTTTTGCTGATGACATCCAGCTCTACTGCTCTTTTGATCCAACTGAGCCCCAGAGGCTGAACAGCTTAGTCAATTGTTTGCTAGAAATCAAACAATGGCTGAGTGAAAACACTCTACAGCTAAATGTGGACAAAACTGAAACACTGGTGATTGCTCCTGATGATAAGGTTCCAGGGTTGAGTCAGTACTTGGGTGACTTAGGTCAGTCTGTCAAACTGAGCCTGAGAAACCTGGGTGTTGTATTTGATAAAGACATGTCTCTTTTTTCGACACTGCAGAAAACTGACCAGAAACTGTTTCCTTCAACTGAGAAAAATCTAAACTTAGGAAAATGTTGTCGAAACATGATCTGGAGCTTGTAATCCATGTGTTTGTTTCTTCTCGTCTGGACTATTGTAACAGTTTGTTTTCATGTCTTAACAAGAAGGAGCTGTCTCGTCTGCAGTTGATTCAGAACTCTGCAGCGAGAATTCTGACCCGCTCAAGTAGAAGAACTCACATTTCTCCGATCCTTAAAACTCTACACTGGCTTCCAGTTTCTTTCAGGATCAACTTTAAAATTCTGGTTCTTACTTTCAGAGCTATTCATGGTCAGGCTCAGTATTATCTTGATCTTTAAAGTATGTACTTTTTTGAATATTGTTTTGATTGTTTAAGCGCTTTGTGACCCTGGTCTCGAAAAGCGCTATATAAATAAATATTACTTACTTACTTACTTACTTACTAATGAAAGAAAATCAGCTAACACAACTAAAGTCCTGTATTACAGATATCAAGTCCTCGATGACCCCAAACTTAATTTTACTGAACTCAGACAAAACTGAGGTTATACTAGTTGGTCCACAACATATTAGACAATCACTAACTAATCTAGCTTTCCAAAATTGACTTGCTCCTGCTACTAGCACCACTGGAAAGAATATGGGTGTCTGCTTTGACATGGACTTATCATTTAACTCACACATAAAACAAATCTCCACCTTCGTAACATTTCAAAAATCAGGCACTTCCTTCCTTTGGATGCTGCTGAAAAAACTGATACTGGGTTACCTCCAGGCTGGACTATTGTAACTCTTCTCTCATGTTATGTTCAAAAAAGTCTCTCAGAACTCTGCAGTCCTGACTAAGACTAAGAGGCGCGAACACATTTCGCCTGTGCTGTCTTCTTTACATTTGTTTCCAGTAGAATTTAGAATACAATTTTAAAATCCTTATTTTAACCTATAAAGCTTTACATAGTCTAGCACCAACAAATCAAAGATATAATAAGTAAACTTATTAACCTTCTTAGGTTCCTTAAACTCCTATCTATTAGTTCTACCCTTACTATTTTCTCCATCCATCTGGGTACCCCCGGAGTTAGAGAAGTTGTCTTTTTTTTACGGCAATGTTAGTTCTTTGTTTTGTCAGCTACGATAAACGTCTTTTCCTGGGTATGAAATAAAAGAACATCTTACAGGACAAATGTCATGAAAATGTCATCTGAAGATTCAGGAGACTGAAATGTAATGAAACATTATTTGTCTGAAAGCGTCACAATCAACACAGCTGAGTCCTCGGACAGCTTGGGTGGGGGGGAGTGAAGGCCTTGTCAGATATGTGACACTGCAGCAGCATTTTTATTCTATACGGCGTCAAGTCATTTCTTAAGGTCATTGAATATGAAATGTTTATCTTGCAACTGAATCTTTCTGCGTCGTCAGAGATTCTCCCTCAGAAACAGAACGACAATGCCAAACAAAATTAATCAATATGTGCTTCTTTTTTTTTTAAGTATGCCGGAAAAATACGGACATATTTTAGCAAAGATTCAGTAAAAAATAAATGCATGTCTCAGATCAAAAGGCAAACATATTTGCCGGACTAAAAAGTGTCACCCCTGGAATAAGAGATAGGATGAGAAGAGGAACGGAGAGACATGAAGTTTAACTTTTCGTGAAACATTTTGGGCAGTGGGTTTAAAAAAAGGCTTGTTGGAAACATGCCAGACGATGATAGATGCTGTTCAGCCATTTATCCAAACCAGACGTACCTGGATTACCACCAGAGCTGACCAAGAGAGGCTCTCCTTGACAAAAAGCACCTTTAGAGGCAGCAAGAGTGAGCTGACTCAGAATTTATTGTTTACTAACATCCACACACACTTTTGAATGGCATTGTTTAAGGTTTAACCTACTCCTCCAAATATATTCTTTTACACTGCTGTTTCCCTACATAGTACTGGAGAATTAATCCCAAAATAAAACTTGCATCAATGTAAAGGCTGGGTATTACATTTTCTAGGTGATCCAAATATATACTATGACTGCTTTGAGGGTGTGTGAAGCTAAGGGATGGAAAGAAGGAATTGGAAAAAAAACTGAAATATGCATTACTTAAATTATGTATAGATATTATTTAGGCTTTATCAATGTAAATCATATACAGAGTGTTTGTAGATTATAAATTATAATTATTAATACATTTAAAAAGTGAATATTTTCAAGTTTTTTGAGGGACAACTTGAGCCTAAGGCTTAAATCAAATATTTTTAATTGAAATGGTACTAAACCCAAAGACCTTAAGAAAAATGTATAATGAATTATAAATATATATATATATATATATATATATATATATATATATATATATATATAAAATTACTTTTAGAATAAAGATTATCAGTGTAAATCACCTAATGTGTGGAGATTTTTCCACCTAAGAGTACTATTAAATTTAAATTAGAAACATTTTTCTTAAGTTTGATGTTTTTGCAGAAGTCAAAGTCTTTAAAGGGAGAGCTGGTTATTAAATGTCCTATGATATGACTCTGTGAGTGGAGAGAAAAAATGTAAAATTATTAAAACAAATTAATTTAAATTCAGTTAAAATTTTAAATTAAAATTAATCAATGTAAATCATTAATAAAATCTGTGAAGATTCGTTAGATAATAGGTGAATATTGGAAAATGTAGAAAAAGATACATTTACAATAGAAATTAAAATATAAATGATTCTGAGGACCAACTTGACCAAATTAAGTCTTAAAACAAACACATTCTTATTCATGAATTGAAGGTTTAAACCTACAAAAAAGTACACTAAGTAAGTCTAACTTTGTTAATCTTTCCGAAAAAATGTTTCAATAAATAAAGTGATATATCCTTAAAATGTACACAAAAAAACAAACACTTCATACAAAGTGTTCCTTCAAGATGAAATTCATAATCACTTTTATATTTGCAATGACCTTACAAGGGTCAAATAAATATTAGCAAATGGCTGCATGTGCTCACTTTTTAAGTATTTACTCAAGGGGAATGGAAAAATAAATAATCCTCAATGAAACAAAAACTTAACATACTCATTACATACATTTAATCTCCTTTTTCAATGCTTCTTTTTCATTGAAAACCAAGCTAGTAGCAAATAACATTATTGATAACTTGAATCATGAAACTTGATGAGATCAGATTAATTAATAGACAATGACTCATAAACTAGTTGATAGAATAACTGACCAGCCTTGATACTTGACTCAGAGTCATCAGACTAGTTGGTCAACCAAGAATGTTTCTTGTAAAGCTGGTGTCCCTGAACGTATCGCCTACCTTGTTGCACGAAAGCCCCGTAAACGATCCAGATGGCGCTCTGGAGTGAGGTGGAGGCAGACGGCGCTGGATGGCCTCCTGTGTTGCTCTGGCTGCGAACAGCCTGGATGCGGCGAAGCAGAAAGATCATGATGCCGACCACTGGGATGGCGGCTGCGATGCACGCCCAGACGGCGAGGTCGAACGGAGCCAGCAACGAGAAAATGTTGATCTTGTCCTCAGCCTTCCGCATCAGGATTCCCACCGAGTAGTCCAAGTAGCGTTTGCTGAAATCAACCACGCGCTCGCGCTCAGGCGTGATGGTGATGGCCGACACGGCCAAGTCAGCTTTCTGTCAGGAAAAAAATATATAAGAAAGAAACCATTAGTTTACTATACATGTAGTTGATGGCTATAAGTGATACCAAAGGAAAGACATTTCGGGGGCTAGAATATTAAAGGCTTATATTGGCATTTCTTCATTCACTCATTTTCTGCAGCTGGGCAGGCAGGGGACACCCTGGACCGGGCGCCAGTCCGTCTCAGGGCACACAAAGACACACAACCATTCACAAGATGATAACATCTGATTTCATTCTGACGTTGGGATCTATAGAGTAGCTGAAGAAGGGCTTCGTAGTAATAATAAAATGTTTGACTGACTTTTGCATAGACAATTGAACGTTAAACCACAAGACTAACTCAGTACAGGAAAATAAAAATGTTTGTTAAATATTTTGCAAATTTCAAGAACATGGTAAAGTCTCTACTGGTCTGTTTTTAGTGTGAGGATCAAGTAAAGGAAAACGTTTTTATTTGTTTGGGTTTTTAGGCTGGAGAAAATACTACGGTCATATCCGTGACAAGAATAAAGGCTATGAGAGTAGATAAGTACACTTAATAGGAAGGTCAAGATGCTTTCCAGCCACACATTTAATGAGCAAAAGTATCCAGAGATCTCTTTTTATATCAGCAAACGTTTCTCTGGACATCAGAACACACCTTTCCAATGAGCTCCCCGATCATTCCGTTCCAGGATCCATTAGGAAGAGCCGAGCCATACTTCCCATCGCCCACCTGGTAAATGTCGTACTTGAAGCCAAGAATCTTGGCCAGTGCGTCCACGACATCGATGGAGAAGCCCTTGTACCTTTTCGGTTGACCCAGAATGTTCTCAGCCACCATCACAAACGGCTCCTCCTGAAAGTTCCACAATATGGAATCAGATTTGGACCATTCTGATGAATTTATTTGTTTCTCAAATCTGAGTTTCTCTTTAAATCCTATGAGTTTGTGTGTTTAATCGTAGACGTGTTACTTATCAAGATGCACCAGAATCTCCTCATCAGTGAGCAAAGCAGGGAAAATGTAAAGGATCAACTTTGGGTTGACACACTTGACACAAGTGTCAAAACAAAGGCTTGGGGGCTTAAAGTAGCCCGAGTAATCATTCTATGTGGCTCGCTAAGAATTTGAGTTGAACAGAAAACTTAATCTAGGTGGCAATTTATTGAGAGCTTAAACAATAAATATAACTGTTTTGTATTATTTTTCTCTTTTTGTTGAAGCACAATTTATGTGGATTTCTAGTCGCGTAGCAACAAATGATCTCTGTGTGAGAATAGATGAAAGAAAGATTATGAAAAAATAACAAAAAAAGTCCTTTTTAAAATGACTTGTTATA